>NC_135534.1:130081919-130386619 GCF_045843805.1 Urocitellus parryii
GCGTGTGACAGGGCTTGGCAGACACCCTGAACTCACACTCAGAGTCTTTCCATCTAACATCAGTTCAAGAGAAATGATCCCCCCGCCCCACATCACTAGAAATTATCTTTATTTAAAGCACAAACCATGTGAACTTTGAATGTAAACTAAAACAGGTAGGAAAAAGGCAAATATCTAAACATGTATATAGATTCAGTTGAAGTACATTGTTTTTGTTTTTGTTTTGGACCAGGAATTGAACTCAGGGGCACTCAACCATTGAGCCACATCCCCTGCTCTAGTTTGTATTTTTATTTAGAGACAGGGTCTCACTGAGTTGCTTTAGTGCCTCGCTTTTGCTGAGGCTGGTTTTGAACTCGTGATCCTCCTGCCTCAGCCTCCTAAACACCGCTGGGATTACAGGCGTTGCCATTGCTCCAGGCTTTTATATATATTTAGTAGGAGAATCCTGGACTGATATCATATTTTACAGAAAAGAGCCATTATATTATATTCATTATCAGCTCAAATAATGAATTCCACATGCCTCTGGTACATAGGGAACACCAGCTGTTTTGGCCTAACAAGCTACTTGTACTACAGGGAGAATTCATTGAAATGTAGTGTTTGCCTGTAAGACAGAGTAATTGTTGAATTAATAAGTATTTTCACTTTCTCAAGTGCTTGTTTTGGTATTTCATGAATATGAGTCCAAGGATTTCTACACAGCAGGAAACGATGCACTTTTGGGTCCTGCTCCACCCACATCTGCCCCAGCAGCTACATAATCACCTCCAGGTCAGTCCTTGTGTAGGTTGAGCATCCCTAATCTGAAAATCTAAAATCCTAAATACTCTAAAAGCTGAAACTTTGGACACAGATGTTAATGGTCAAAATACTGAATTTTCGATCATTTCAGATTTTGGATATTTAGATTAGGGTTACTTAACTGGTACAAAGTCTAACACTCTGGACCCAAGCATTTTGAATAAGAGATATTCAAGCTCTTCATGGTTACTGGCTGCTGCCTGGCATATTAGAGGATTGTGGAAAGAGAAAACTCAAAGTCCATTCTTAAATCTACCCCTAAGTAGCTATGAAATCTTTGTCAAGTCCTGGAGTAACTTTAGGCATCTGGAATTAGCAAAATGAGGAAGGGGATGAATAAAATGACCTTTCCAATAGTAACAGACCATGATTCTTTATATAGTAGACTACACTCTACTGAGTAAAATAATTAGTGTTTAATGCTCAATTGTCTCATGGGGCCATATTAAATTGAAATGCATACAAAATGCCCTGGTCACACCCAAAGTGTGGAATTGATTCTCTTTATTGTATCATAAAGATGGGAGAGGCTGCAAACTGCAGGCTTCCTCCCCATCTGCTCATATGTGACCTGTTGGATCAGCCAGTCATTGGCCCTGTTTATTGTGTAACTTAGACACCAGTTTGTGTTTATTTACTTAAAACAATTGGTGTACAAAGGAATTTTGATAACAAAGTTCTTCAACTGTGTAAGGTAAGATCATAGTTATTTTTTAATCTTTAGACAATTAAAGAAATCAAAAAAGCTTCTTGTGAGTCACCTATCTTGGAGTTTGACATGGAGGTTTTCTTTTTATTGTTATTGCATTATGGCCTGGTTTGGTGGGCCTCTAGTATATTAGTAATATTAGTAATATATTAGTGAAAACTTTGATTTATGCCATCCTCATAGTTCCTTGTCAGAGTACTCAAGACTAAAGTAGAAATGTTATAGTCTCCACAGGTAGAATTATCATTTTTAAAAGTTTTCAACCTTTAAAAAATTGCATGTTATGTAGAACACATAAGTTCTTGATTTAGATCTCATGGGGTGATTCCAGCATTGTCCCTTCTTTACCATGTAATGTCATAAATTGTGAAATAGTATCCTATTTGGTATGCATTTGCACTGTCTGAAACATAGTTTGTTTTTGAAGGGAGGCCACATGTGTTTGGTTAACAGCCTGGACTCTACCTGATTTTTCTTGAAAAACCTCTGAATCCAAGGAAAAATTACTCTTAGAAATGCAATATTCTTACAGTGCCACTAGGTCCAACCATGGTCCTATTATAAATAAATTTGCTAATACCGGAACCACAAGCTTTAAACATTTTGTAGTAAGCCAAGTTCAACAGGCATTCAGTTGAGCAACAGCCTAAAATTGGAGAAAAACAGGAAAAGCTCAGGCTCTATGCAGATCAGCTCAAGAACTGAACTGCTCATATGTGGCCTGTTGGCTACATTGAGTCATTTAAAAGGCAATTGTTTTATTTTTCTGATTGGCACATAATAATTACATATGTTTTAAAATGTAGTTGTTAAGCATGTGGCAGCTTTGGTGAAGTCACTTAATTTTCCCAGGCATAAACCTGTTTTAGATGTTTCTGATCATATCTTTCTGATTTCCTTAATGTCGGCATGCCTGCAGTTTTGATGGATAAAAAAATGAAAACAAAAACACAAAGACCAGGTAAAAGATGTGGGTGTATATTTTCCTTCCTTAATATTTGCTTTCAAGTTTAATAATGTAAGCATTATTATGAAAATTTAGAATGTGCTTAGCCCTCTACCAGGTTCAATAGGATATCAGTGGAATAAAAGGCAAGCCTTGTAGTTTGACATTAGAAGGAAAAATATAAATAAGATATAAATATATATAAAGCCAGGCAAGGCAGCCATATGGTTTGTAGCTGATAAGAGGCCATTGGGTCTCCCAGAGGGAGATATGCAAATCGTCCCATGAGGATACAGTGCTTATCCTGCCCATTTTACAGATGAGGAAACATAGGAATTAGGATATTTAATCAGCCTGATCAAATGGACACAGCGAGGAGGTGGTGGAGTCAGGACTTTCCACTGCTACCCTGAATCACTGCTTGCCACTTCAACGTTGGTCACCTCAGGATTTCACTTTGCATTCACTACTTCCTCTTCCTCTTTCTCTCCTTCTCTCTCTCTGATGTCTTCCATGCCCCTGGCCTCTGAAACCATTTCAAGCTAGTGACTTCCAGTTTCTGTTTTTTTTTTTACCCATTTCATTTTAAAATGCCATAAGCATGTCCTGAACCCTCAGCTGTAAGTTCCATAGGCACAATGACTCGGTGTCTAGCAATCATAGTGGACTAAGAGTCCTTTAAACTTGTTCTTCATCCTGGGTTCTCTTTCTAAAGAGTCTGCCAATATCATAATTAAAACCTAGTCACCCAGGCTCAATCTTGATTCCTTTCCCTTCTTTTCTTGCTTTGTCACCTATCCCCAGTGGGTTCTAAGCCCTGTGGATTAATGACATTGCTGTAATTTCTGTTGAATTCCTGCATCTCTCTTTGTCTCTCCCTCTCTCTGCATTTCCTACCGTGTTTAGTCCAGGTGTTTATGCCTCAGATTTTCTTCAATATGAGTTCGTTCTCTACTTGGTAATTAGTGTACTCTTTATAAATAAAAATTCAATTAATATTTACTCTTTAGTTTACAATCCCACATTAGTATACTACTTATAATATAAAGTCATATATAAATATAAAACAATATAAATATAAAGAGATGCTCATCATGTGACTGATAGGCCTTCATGACCTGATCTTACCTGCATTTCTAGTTGAATACCCTTTTCCCAAAGTGAATAGTACTGTTTGTAGACACAGCAAACTTTGTGTCCATTTTTGGCAAAGTTCTTTTATATCTCAACTTTTATGCACTTGGCAAAGAGTTTGTATTTGGAAATTGCATTGATTTCTTTTGTCTCTAATAAATTTCCATAGATGTAATAGCATAAATAATACATATTCTGAGAATTCGAGAGCACAGAAGTGTAGACTGTCTCTTGGGGAATTGGGGGTGGATTTGTGCATTCAATTTCTTTTTCTGAGACTTTGTTTTCTCATCTGTGAGATAATACTCATGTCTCACCTGTCAGGATGTGTATGGGTGTGGGTATATGTGCATGGTGTCTGCTAAATAAAAAAAATGTAAAAACATGTATCATAGCACTTTTTAGCTGGCCTACAGAAATAATTACTTTCCATTTTTTTTATTTGTTAATTTTTTTCTGCTGAGATATGTAGTTTTTGACTCATAAGTGACTAAGTAAGTAAGTAACTACATAAGTAACTCAGAGGTTACTGTGTCAGTCATCTTTTTGTCACTGCAACCAAAATAACCAACAAGAACAATTTAAAGGAGGAAAAATATATTTGGATTCACAATTTCAGAGGTTTAGTCCATAAAAGCCCATTGCTCTGGACCCAACGTGAGGCAGAATGTTACTGTGGGAGGGCATGGAAGAGCAACACTGTGCACCTTATAGTGGCCAGAAAGCAGAGAGAAAAAGAGAAAGGGGCTGCAGGAAAGATCAACCATTCCAGGGCACATCCCCAGTGACCCACCTCCTCCAGCCATAGCCCACCTGCCCACAGTTGCCATCCAGTTACTCCATTTAGACTAGGATAGACTCAGACAATGACAACTCTCACCATCCAGTCATTTCATATTTGAATATTCCTATACTGACACAGGAGCTTTTTGGAGACACCTCCTATCTAAACCATAACATTCCATCCCTGGACCCCAAAAGCTCTATCCACTTCACAATGCATAGTGTATTTAATTCATCTCTATGTGTTCCCATAGTCTTACTAGTTCTAGCATTGCCCAAAATTCCAAGTCCAAAGTCTCATTTGAGACTCAGGGCAAACTCTTGGCTGTCAGCCCCATAAAAATCAAAAGCAAGACACCTATATCTAATATACAGTGGCAAAGAGTAACATTCCCATTTCAAAAGGAGGAATTGGGGCATGCAATGAAGGAATGGTACCCAAATAAGACTGACACCTAGTCCGGCAGACAGGCCCCATAACTCCACATATTGCCTGTAGGACATGTGGTAGTAAGATGTGCTCTTCAAAGGGCTAGGACAGCCCCACACATTTATCTTACAGATTGAAGTGCACATTGGTTCTCTCTTGGCTTGACTGTCTCCTCAGCCAGCTTTTCTTGTGTGAGGGGGGGTGCACACACAGTTCATGTTACTGACGTATTTTACTTCTTATTGTTTCTATTCCTGCTTTTGCTTCACCTTCACAGCTTTGGGCATTGCCCCCTCACAGTGTCAACTTTCTAGGGCCCTCTGTGCAAAGAGGGTTCCCTGTGTTTTTTTCTCAAAGGAATTTTCCCTTCTTTATTCTTGAGTCTGCAATGGTATAGTCTTACAAATTCTTGAGATACCCTCAAGCCATCTTTCCTATTGTCTCTTTTCAAAGTACTTAGCACATCTTTAGGAAATATAACCTTTATAACCTCTTTGGTTCCAGAGTTACATTCACTTTCCTGGCCAAATTGCAAATTTTGAAAATTATCTAGCTCTGCTTTCTGTTCCTGATTCTCACAGTAAAGCTGGCTGAAAGCTGCAAGAAGTAAAACCCATGCATGCCACTGCTTGAATGCTGTGCTGCCTTGAAATTTATTCTACCAGATTAATTGGTCCACCACTTTTAAATTTAGCCTCACACAAACTCTTGGGACATAAACAAAATGCAGAAAATTTCTTTGCCAGGATGTAACACAAAGGGCTTCTAGTCCAGTTTCCAATAGAGTTCCCATTCCCCTCTTTGACTTCATGAACACAGTCTTGACTATCTCCATTCCTATTGACATTGTGATTTTCTGAGCTCACAGTAGGATTGCTCATTACACTCTAAACATTTTAATGCCTTTCTAGTCTTCATTTCCAAACTTGGCGAAACTCCTCTTGCAAACCATTTCAAAAGGCTTCTGAATCACATGGTCAGGTTGGTCACAGCAATAACCCCGCTCTTGGTACCAATTAGTGACCAAAATACTTGACAAGAGCAACTTAGAGGAGGGAGAGTTCATTTTGGTTGATGGTTTCAGAGAAATGTTTAGTTCATGGTGGACCAACTCCTTTTCTCCAGATTAGGCAGAACATCATGGAAGGGGCAATGGAAGAGGGAGGCAGATCCATTCATGGCAGCCAGAAAAAAGAGAGAGAGAAAGAGGAAGGGGCTGCAGGAAAGATAAACCCTTCTAGGGCATGCCTCCATGGATCCACAACCTGTAACCATGCCCCACCTATAGTTTCCACTCAGTCATTCAAACTAGGATGGGTTGATTAAGGCATAGCTGTCACAATCCAATCATTTCACTACCAAACAGGCATTTTGTGGGAACACTTGAATCCAAACCACAATAGAACACATCAGAACCTTCTGTAGCTGCATTGGCTAATTTGGTAGCCATTAGTTGCTTGAAATGTGGCTGATTCAAATTGAGTTTTCCTGTATGTATTATATATACTGAATTTGAAGAAAGTACAAAAGTATAACATATCTCAGTTATATTATTATTGGTTTCATGCTAAAAATATTTTTTCTATAGTGTTAATAAAATTATTAGTAATCTATTAATAAAAGTAATTTCCCCTATTTCTTTTTACATTTTTTAATGTAACTACTAAAAAAATTTGAAATGACATATGGACCATATTATATGTCTATTAAACAACCTTACTTTATTGAAAAGATTCCTAGTAGTTTCTATTAAACACTCCATAATAAACCATCCCCAAAGTTAGTCACCTTAAGCAAAAACTATTTTTTATTTTTTACAGTCACCAGAGATTGCTGATCTTGGCTAGAAGATTCCTCTACTGCTATTCTTGGGTGTTTTATGTATTTGCAGAGAGATGGGTCTAGAGGCCATGGCTTTGGCTGGATATCTGCAAACAGGGTGTTCCTCCTCGTGGCTTCTCTCCATGTAGCATCTCATTCTTCATGGCACTCTGGTGGCCTCTCTCCATTAAGGAATCTAGTACTTCTTAAATGGCAGCCCAAAGCACTAAGCGGGAAGTGGCTAAAGTGACTGAGATTATTAATACCTGGGTTTGGAAGTCCAGCGCATCGTTTCCTTAATATTCTATTGGTCACAGTCACCAAGAGTCAGCCCTGACAGGAAGGTTGGGGGTAGGCACAGCTCCACCTCTTCTTGGGGAGCACCAGGCATTGAATCTTTCGTTTCTTCATATATAAAATGGCACACAATAAATTAATAGGTTTCTTTTGAAGAATAGGTAAGTGGGAACCAGGAAGAATTTAGAAGTGTCTAGTGGCTCATGCAAACATTCAGAATTGCTATGCTTTTTTTCTGCAGAGCCATTTGTTTGGCAGAATTATTGATGCCATCTTGAAGATAAGCAGTCACACTCATCTCACCCACAGAAATAGTTATTCATCTCATCTATAGTGGGATGCAGGGTCTTTATATTTTGTGGGAGTTACATGTGGAAGGACACTTCCCTAGGGAGCTTTCAGAAGATACTGGAAAGTGGTACATATTTTATCAGTGTTGCTTCTATTGAGAAACTTAGGAAGAAACAAAAGGAAGATATTTTTTTCCCCTGGATTTTAACTGTCCATTATTCAATGTCATTAAATAATGGTTCTAAAACTGTCATTGCTTTGTTTTGGTCAGCAAATCATTACTTGTGGATGGAAGCCACACTCCAGAGTGTTAAGGAGTGAACTGTGCATGTGGCAGATGATACAGCATCCTGAAATTTCAGGAAAGAAGAGAGGCAGGGTGTGTCTGTGTGCATCCTGGTGCTCAGAATACCGGCACTAGAGACAGCCTGTGTGGTTTGAATTCCACTTCTCCATTTGTGTGAACTAAGAGAAAATTCTTTTTTTTTAATTGGTACATTATCATTAAATAGTAGATTTCATTATGCCATGTTTATACTTGCACATAACATAATTTGATCAATCCTAATATAAGTTTCTTAACCTCTTTCTACCTTCATTTCTTCATATATAAAGTGGGGCACAATAAATTAATAGGTTTCTTTGAAGAATAGGTAAGTGGAGGACACTAGGAAGAATTTAGAAGTGTCTAGTGACTCATGCAAACATTCAGAATTGCTATGCTTTTTTTCTGCAGAGCCATTTGTGTGGCTAAGTTTGTACCTCAGTAACCCTCTCCCCCTTGCCTACACCTAGGGAAGTAAAAAAAAGGACTGACGAGGATGACAGCAAATCCATCACCAATCTGGCTGGGACCAAAAAGTCAACACAGATGAAGAACTGCTGCAATGGTTAAACTCCGACATCTTCAACTGATGTACACTTCATTTCCAGAGTACTGAATTTTGTGACCAGTTTGGTTTCTATTAAGGTGATTCACCTTACTGACACTGTCCTACGGAGAGTTAACAGCATGGGCTATCTGAACTGTCTCTTGGGTCCCCCTGGAATCTCAACTCTTCTTTGATGTATCTAGATGAACAATTTGGGCACTTTGGTCATTACAGAGTCTTAAAAGATAACACTTAAATGTTTTCAATGTGGTATTAAAAAAAAGATCACATGCTTAAATCCAAGCTACAGAAGAAACTCACATTACTAGATTGATGAGGTAGTTGACTTTGTAGTTAACCTATGACAATGTTTACTGGAAAATATTTGATGCTAGACACTAGTATGAGCAGGTTCTTATCCTAGCTTCCCTGCTAACTAGCTTTGTGATCTTGGGCATGTCATCAGCACCTTAGATCTGTGTGTGCCCTCTCTGTAAAAGCAGCAGCTGGCCTCCAAAGCCTTGTAGTACCTCTCAGATGCTGTAGCACTGTAAGCAGCAGGAAGGAGAACACGATGACCTACAGTTAATAAGGGCTCTGGTTGTTTCTACTTTCTAAATATTGAAATATTGATTTTCTTACTTCTGAAATGAGAACAGAATTTAAAAATGAGAAAAAAAATGGTCCATTTTAGGCTTCAGTGGAAACAGAGATATCTATTTTTATATATATATAAAATGTTTGAAAAAAACTTGTATATAGAAAGAACTGTACTTTGTAATCTTTATAAGAGTTACAAAGTCCGCAGTTTGAATTCAGTTTGAAAAATTTTAATGACAACATGTAAAGCCACATACTACTGAAAGTACAGAGCTCAGAAAAGCTGTCCCTCTTCATTTAAAATGTACACCAGCCAGTGGTTACCAGACAGAGACTGAGGAAAGGAGAACTGGGAGTGACTGCTAATGGGTATGGGGTTTCTTTCAAGAGTGAAATTGAATTAAAATTATAGTAATTGTTGCATAACTTATTGAATATACTAAAACCACTGAATTTTATACTGTGAATGAATTGATTTTGTGGTATTTGAATTTTATCTCATTAAATTATATGAACACTTACAATGATTTAATGTTTTACCAAATGAAAATATTCATGCTATTTCAAACCTTCCCATGGTTTAGGATATAATCTGCAATATAATACCAATCCCCTAACTCCCTACTTTCAAGCATTAACTTTCTTAAATAATGAAGAATAAAAGAAGCAGTATGCATGGTTTTGGGGGGAAAAATCTATAAAAGAGGAATTGCCATAGAGAATGGTGAGCTGAAGTCCTTTGTTTAACATAACATCTGACTCTTCCCCACCAATGACCTGTTCAGTCTTGCTCTCCTTCCAGAATCTGTGGGGTCTCCAGGCTTCCCTACTAAAACATCTCTAAGAGCCAAGGGAGGCAATATCAGGCCCAAGTGTGGGCCTGGCTTTTAATGATGTGAGCCAATTAAGTTGCTCCCAGCAAGAGATTTGAACTTATCTTAGTGCCTCTAGATCCAGGCTCCAAGTATCTTGTTGAAAAACCTAAATAATAGCTGTTATTTATTGTATGTTAAAAACATTTCTTTTTGTTAAGTTAAAATAATTATATGTAGCAATAATTTTCCTATTTATGAATTTTTTTATGGTCAAATTTTAAATTCCTTAATTTTTAAGCTCTTAAAGCTTGCCAAAACATTTCAAGGCTTTTTGTATTTTTGCTGGGAAGTTGAATCCTCAGTAACTCTACCATGAATTCATGTTTTAACACTTTATGGTTTTCGGTCCCAGAGAAAGATTCCATTTCTGATTATAGTGCCTTGCTTGTGGGGAATTGTCAAAATAAATGGGGGTGGGGAGGTGGGGTGAGTGGTTATTTTTGCTGCACATGGTATGGTGAAATGAAAGTTTTACGGTTGCTGTGCCTCAGTGGTGTCTATAGACCCCAATGAGGTTGGTTGGACATGTGTTGATAAATAAGGCACTCATTTGAGTTTTCTTGTTCAATGTTGTTAGTATACATGTTATTGTATTACATTTATTTATTTCCTTCAAAGTGTCTCTTTTTATTTGTCTTACAACATTATTCCTGTAAATAAGAATGTACCTTTACTATAGAAATCTTATCTTGATCTTTGCCTCTGGATCATGCTGCCAGCACACCCAAATTGATTAGGAGATTACTTAGGAGACTTTGAGGGGCAAACCAGTCATCTTCAACTATCAGAGCACTATACATGTTTAGGCAGTGTAATCCAAATAATAGACTTTTATCTCCGGTTAGCAATGTTGTTTAAAGAAAGCTACTTTAAAAAGAAGGATTCCTTGCTGGTAATCATCATTGTTTACCCAAATTTTTGTTTTGTGAAGTTGTTCTCCAATTTATGATATATTTTCAACAAAGACAAGAATATTTAATGTTTTTAACTTAGACTTAATTTGGCAGGTTTTAATATTCCTATGGATGTAACTTGTCTTGTCTCTGTTTCTCCTTTGAGAGATTTTACAAGCATAATCATACTATACTCCTTTTTTATATACACTGACACATTGGATAATATTTTAATTTCATTATGGAAAATAATGTTGGATAAGGAAGCATTTTTCACTGCTAAATTTAAGCCCTGTACATTTCCATAATTTATTTTTTCCACTTGCTGTTTTATATGATGTATGTGACATTTGATTATTTAATACTATATGTGATTTGCATAAATCCAAGCCACACAACCCTCCTGCTGAAGATAAAATTGAGGTTAAAGATAAAGATTTATTTTCATATTTATACAGTGATTGGCTTCAGAGTGATGGTTTTTGTGGGCTTTTATTGTATGTGTGTGTAAGAAATTTCATATGTATATATTAAGTAGGCCTCTGAGAATTGAATAATTGTTTATGATTTTGATTTATATGGTTTACATTTTCATGGTTTGGGCCATATTTCGTTTATACTGTTTATTTCTCTTCAAGCCATTAATAATTATACCATAAAGTATAATTTTATAGCAATGCAAATATCTAAGGAACTACAAATATTTTGTGCCTTGTAAATTCAATAAAGTATGCTTCTTTTGACCTATTGGCTGCTTCCTTCAGCTTTACTGCAGATACTCTTGAAGCAGTTTTTAATTGCAAGATGTGTCTGCATGAGCCAGTACCTGTACAACCCATCTGTTCTGGCTATGTCAAGCCTGGCTGGTTGGAGAACAGAATGACTGCCCAGTATTTGGTGCTGTGACATAGCCCTGACATCTTGACCAACAGGGCAGTAGGTAGACCAGTGTAGGGCAAGGCAGTCAGGAGTAGTGAGGCTTTTGTAGAACTATTTAAGAATAGGCTCTGGCATCCTCATGACCTTTGAGGGCTCAGCCTTTGGTCTGACAGTCACTTACTCTCTCTGCCTAGCTAAATCCTCCAGGAAGGTTTTTCTGGACCCCCAAACTAAAATGAGGCTGTTTGTTCTCACTTCTTAATGTCCTTATTGACCATACATTTATTTAAGTAAGACTTATGCTCCCTGTTCTTAGCCATTTTGCTGTTACCACTATTCAGTGGGCACAGTGCTTAAAACTTTAATAGTATCAATTATTGAATAGATTATGTGTTAATCAGCTTCCCATTACTGTAAAAAAGTGCCTGAGATAGTCAGCTTTAAAAAAAGGAAAGGTTTATTTTGATTCATGGTTTCAGAGTCCATGGTTGGTAGGTCCTGAGAACATTAGGGCAGACATCATGGCAGGGAAGCAGAAAGAGGAGGAGTCAAGAGTCCCAATGTCCCTTTCAAGGGCATTCCCCTAAGTAACCAGAAGACTTAGAATTAGGGCCCCCCCCCCCTGCCCCGGCTTAAAATTTCTACCATGTCCCAAGAGCATTACAAACTGGGAACTAACACATGGGCCTCTGGGGGACATTCACAATCCAAACCATACTGATTATCAAGAATGGACAGGGTAAATAAGGCAAAATGAATATTTTTTAATCTGCCACAGATTTTATGCAGAAACAGAAACAGACATTTTACTCTTTAGATAATATCCCAAAACTTCTTACCATGATATCTAAGGCTCACTTATTCAGTTAACACTCACTGAACCTGATATTTATTGATTTCAACGATTTCCTAAATAGTATTCTAGACAGTGGGATCCATAGTGGATAAGACAGACTGCCAACAAGATAGCATTCTGCTGGGAGATCAGCAAAAAATTGTGAACTCATAAAGAAGATAAAAAAAAAAGAAGAAGATTCAAATTCTATTTCTTTTGTCCTTTTTCCACCCTCGAGTCTACATTCAAGCACAGGAAACTTCTTCAGACACACCATACTGACTTACCTCCTGCCCTTTACACAAGGTGTGCTTCCTGCCTAGAAGAAACACCACTGTCCTCTCGAGCCTGCCCACCCAGCTGCTACACATCTCAAATCAGCTGCGACTTCCTCTGGCAGCAGTGTCTGACCTCAAGTATGAGCTACATCTGCTTCTCCATGCAGATCTGCCGATCTGCCCACCATGTCCATCACAGCACTTTATCTGACTGACTTGTAATGATCAGTTCAATTGAGTACGTGGCATGTTGAATGACTTCTGTCTCCCTTTAAGTTTTAGTGGAGTAGACTTTCTTCTGGATGCACATCTCAAACTGACTTCCAGTTTCTCTAGATCAGGGTCTTAGGTTTTCTATACCACGGACCTCTTTAAAGCACAGAAACCCCTCAGAATCATGTTTTTAACTGAACAAAATAAAATGCTTGCATTAAAAAGGAAAACAATTACTGAAAGATGATTCCCAAAGTATTATGTATTATATAATATATAAACAGTGTATACATATATCTAAAATATATACACATATGTGGTACATTCATACACACACACATTTCAGTACTGGGAATTGAACGAAGCGTGTTCTGCCTCTGAGTTATAGCTGCAGAACCTTTTAATTTTTTATTTTAGGGACAGGGTCTTGCTCAATTGCCTAGGCCTACCTTGGATTCATGATCCTCCTTTCTTGGCCTCTGAGTACCTGGATTACAGGCCTGCACTACTGTGCCCGACTTTATTTTAATTTTTTTGTGTGAAAATAGTAGTGTTTGTGCTGTTTTATTGGCACATTAAATGACAAGATCTGGTGCTAGGTCTCATAGCCACCATAATTTTGACAGGATGAAGGTACATGGTATTTTGAGACATTTGCAGCATTTTAATGTGAACAGTAAATATCAGTGATTTCTGTTGGTGACATACTCACAGGCTTGGAGTTTGTTGCCATCGCTCTTATTAAATGAAATGCTAAATGTCAGATGGAATTCAGTGAACATGTATTTTTTTCCCAAGATAGAAATATAGATTTCTATTCATAGATCTAGTGGGCCCAGGAGCCCAAATTAAGAAGCCCTACCCTGGGTGAGAAACATATTATGTTAAGCTGCAGAGCATACTCAGGTGAGAATTCCCATGTAGAAATCACAACTCCAGTCTTGCCTTGGTGGTATTGTCTTCTCCATCCCACCTGGCAGCTCACTGTGGGAAGTCAAGGTGAGTCCTCCTGCTTTGTCCTGCTTACCCTATCCCCGGCCTCTAGTTCCTAATCTAGTCCTCTTGAGGCTCCAACAAAAAAAGCACAGTGCATAACAAATGTTGTTTTATACATTAGCAAGATAAATGTCAAAAAGAAAAAGAGTGCTCGTGGCCAGCAGTTCTTGACTATCAAATGTGTTGAAGGTAAGTAAAATGTGTCCCTTGTAGGAATATGCTGTATGGCTCTGAAACCAGCCTAACTCACTTACCCCTCTTATCACTGTGGGGTTGACTGAGGAAGAAAGAAAAAATATAAAGCTTTCAAAATATAAAACTTATAAGTGAAACTAAAATAAATCTAGCAGTAAAATGTCTACAGAAGGGCATGCTGTATGTAGAATTGATGATAGTCTGGTTAAGTTTCATATAAAATGTTTTCTGGGGTGAGATAATATACCATGCTTTTTTTTTTAACTCAGAAACTTCATTATAACTAGAGTCAAATGGATTTTTTCTCTTAAAGATATCAACTTACAAGGACAGAAGAAAATAGCACTGAATTTTACTTTACTGCTGGAAAGCAGATAGATATTGGGAAGCGAGTTAACAAACCTAAGAAAGCTGACTTCCAAGCCAATACTGGGGGAGAGTTGAGAACGATCTATATTTCCATCATGGATTTCACAAAAGGTTCAGGAACAGGCAGATGGTAGGCACCTCAGGGACTGGTATGGCAGGGGTATATGGGGTAAGAGCAGTTTGAGAAGCAGTTCCATCCTTAAGTAATGTCCCATGCTATGCTGCTATTGGCCTGACCAATGTCTGGAGATTTGTTTTCTACATTTAGTAAAATAAGGCTTCTAGGTTGAGGGATGGATGCCAGGCATGGCTTATTGTTACTATTCTAAAAGCAGGGAAGTTAGTGTGGAAACAGATATTCTGTGTGATCAGGACTAATGTTCAGACTTCCCACCAAGATTTCAGAATGCTAATATCTCTATCTTCCAAAGACTTTTCCCTGAGGTATATGACTAGCCAAGCGGAAAAAACTAAAGATACGGATATTAGGTATCTCTCTGATAAATGGCTGCCTTGATCGCTCTACAGCGAAGTTCTAAGGTAGCAAATGCCTCTCCACATTCTGAATCTTTAATGAGGATTTTAGCTTCCTTGAGCAATCCAAGGATCACTGTATAATCATGGATATTCTCTAACATGAAAAACATAGACCACATAATGCAGAAAAATATCAACATGGAGAAATAGAGTCTATGAAGAGAAAAAAACAGAAAACATATTGCAGCCATGGAACAAGAGCAGGGCATATCAATTAACAGTATTCAGGAAGCAAAAATGAGCTTTTAGAAATTAAAAATTTGATGGCAAAAGTTAAAACAAGTAAATAAACCAGAAGATAAATTTGAGGAGTCTTTTAGAAAGGTAAACAATGAGAAAGTAGGAGAGAAAATCTAACAACCAAAAAGAGCTGTTCCAGAATGATGTATCAGGGAAGACATGGTGATATAATCAAACAACTCAAGATGAAATTTCCAGAACCATAGGCTGCTAGTTTCTAGATTGAAAGAACCTGCCTAGAACCCTGGAGAATCGATGGAAATATATCATCATTAAAGCCATAGAGTAGAGAAAAACAATCTCCAAACTTCTATAAAAAAGGGAGAAATTAGAAACAAGATATTTGAATGGTTGCACACATCCCAGCAGAAACCCTGGAATCAGGAGACAGTGAAGCAGTGCCTGAAATTATTTCCAACCTATAATTCTAAATGGAGCCCAGCAATGAATGAAACGTGAATAATAATGACATTTTCAAGATATTCAAGATATTAAAAAAAAAGCAACAACAACTTGTCTCTCATACATTGTATGCCCTTTTAAAAGAAGTCACTGAAGACATACTCCAACAGAGGAGAAAATAAATGACTTGGAATACAGGAAATAAGAGATTCAACACAGAAATGATATGAAGTCCAAAGTCAGGGGGATAGTGAAAGGAGAGCCCAGCAGAAGAGACTTCACTAGTTATGTGGGGTTACTGGTTCATGTTGGAGCAGGGTGGCTCAAGAGTCATCCTCACAAAGTGCTGGTGTTGAAGCTTTTCCTCCGAGGTCAGAATGCCAGGTCAGCCTGACCCAGATTCTTCTCTGCACTTCTCTTGTACTTACTACCTACTGACACAGTTCCTGCTTTTCCATTTATGTCTGCTGCTTGGATTAACCACTCCTGGGGTATAAGGAAACAGAAAAGAAAAAGAGGAAATAAAAAAGAGACAAGAAGAGAACACAACAGAAGGGATAGAAGGAAAAGAAAGAACACAGGCAGCAACACCAGGGGTTCTCCCCCTGCCTGTGTTGCTGCCAGCTCCCAGGGCTCAGCTCACAGAGGGGTTTTACCACATGGCTCCTCTCTGGTGAGCCCTGTTTCTGAAAATGAACCCATCAGATCTTGCACTGGTATACCCAAAGATCTCTCATAAGCTCTTAGGAAACTAAAAATGAATATTCTTCTTGGGAAAGAAGGAAAAGAGAGGAGCAGGGTTAAGAGGAAGTTTAGTGTTCTACAAAACACAACTTGGAAACATTCTTTTACTTAGATATTTGAATTTAATTCAAAAACTTTAAGTTACTTGCCTACATGGTTAATAACTATGGACAAATGGCTCTGCACAGCACTATTTGAAGTTTCTCGGTTGATAATCTAGAAATTAGAAAAAGTCAGATTATCAAACCCTGTTGTAGATAGTCGTCTTTTTCTGCCAGCATCTGAAAACCCTTTGTCTTTAGGGAGAAGCTGACATCATATGAACATTTGTGGCAAGCAAAACTCCAGATGCCACTGGAGAAACCAAAGGGACACTTCTTGCCTCTCCTGTCCTCTAAAACCTAGGTTGTATGTATGTCACCCAGACTTAGCTCATTCTGGCATCCACCCAGCATGTGGCACTGAAAGGGAGGTGTGACCATGAAGGAGAGTCACTTCAGGACTCCCAGGACAGTGGCACAGCAGGGGTCCAGCAGTGGAAAGCAGGTGCTTGGCTGCCAGGCTCTCTGGGGCCTGATGGGAGCTGTCTTCCCCAGGGACTAGTTCCCCTAGACTCTGCCTATTATTTATAATTTGCAGAAAATTTCTTGAGCCGTCCCACAGATTCTGTGAGTGCCCAGATAAGATCACTTTCTTCTAATGTTAAAAAATACAACGAAAATGTAAAATACAATTGATCCATGGATCTCCCTAGTTTGTTTACATGTAGCATCTCTTAATTTTGATAGCAAAAGGCCAACAAAACCATGCTTTCATATATATAATCTTGTTTTTCTACTTGATCTATATTATTTTTCTCTTGCTAACAAATTACTATGAATGATACCATACAACTTTATCATCTTACAGTTTTAAAGTCCAGAAGGACAGGAATGGGTCTTTCTGGCTAAAATCAAGGTATCATCATTAGGACATTCATTCTGAGATTCCACGGGACAATCTATTCCTAGTCTTTTCCAGCTTCCAAAGGTTGTCTGCACCCGTTGGCTCATGGCCCCTTCCAACAATGGTGTCTTCCCAGCTTCTGTCTTCATGTCTCCTCCACTGACACGACCCTCCTGGTTCTTGCTTTCCCTTATGAGGACCCTTGTTACTACATGCAGATCACCTCAACAACCCCAAATAATCTATCTCAAGATCCTTTACTTGATTACATGTGCAAAGTCCCTTTTTCCAGTCATGGGACATATCCCGTTTTGGTGGATTAGTACTGTGGGGATCTATGATTCTGTTTTTTTTTTTTTTCACCAACCACAATAATTTTATATCATTATCATTTTCCAAGTCATAAGGTGATTGAAATTTTAGTAAGGAAGAATATTATTCTTTAATAGTTTTCTTTTTAATATTCTCATTGTCTATAATGACAAAGCCCAAACACATGAAGTGTTGGTTTTTAAAAAATTCTTAAGTCCCCTTTGAGAACAGGAAATGTGCAACTTATTATTTTAAGCATTATGTTAATCTAAATGACCACAATTTGACATGGAGTTGGTGAACTGAATATTTACATAGTGATAATTATGGGGGGAAAACTCTTTGAAAGGACATACAGAAAGTGAAACAACAAAATTGCTTGCTCTTTGTTCTTGAAGGAAATATCATCAAGTTAACAAGATCCCCAAGGAGTTCATCTTCTCTTCAACTGAAGAAAATGGAGCCCGAGCACAGATGAATTACTAAAATTATGAAGCACATAAAAATAAATGACTATGTGCAAGATGGTCTGATATAAAGGAAGACGGAAAGTCTCCTACTGGAGAGACCCCTCAGAGCTTCAGTCAGACATTTGGTTAGCTCATTTCTGGCATGCAAAAGATAGGATATACATTTCTCATTGTCAACAGATAAATGGTATTCCCTCAGTGTTCCATGTGCCCTACAAGCTTTTACATGTTTTCTCATGTTATCCTTGCACAAGTTCTTATTTAAATGGATGAATAAACAAGTTTAGAAAAGTTGAGTGACTTAGCTAAATTGATTCAAGTCCTGAGTGGCAGAACTGGGTTTCAAAGATACATCCACACTCGAGTCTTTCCTCTACAGTTCTCTGCCTTAGCCAAGATGTATCTTATAGATCACCCACATTTTAAAACCTAATGTTCTTGGGGAAGAAAATATCTCTTAAAGTTATGGCTCACGTGTAAGACAAGAAGGTTCAAGAAGAAATGATTGTGTTACAAGAGCCTTAACTCATTCAGTGCATTAATCACTTAATGGGGTTAATTGAGGGGTAACTGAAGGCAGGTGATGTGTGGGTGGTGGAGGTGAGGCATTGGAGGTGTGGTTTGGGGGTATATATTTGTTCCTGGAGGGTGGAGTCTCTCTCTGCTTCCTGATTATCATATGAGCTGCTGTTCTGCCTCACCTCAAGCCCCTGGGGATAGAGACAGCTGTCTATAGATTGAGGCCTCTGAAACTGTAAGTACCCAAATAACCTTTTACTCTTCTACAATTGTGCTGGTCAGGTCTTTTAATTACAGCAGTAAAAACGCTGACTAAAACACTTGACTTAATTAATGATTATTATTTTATTTTAAAAATCATAGGAAACATCATTCCTTTCTATTGTGTTAACTCAGTGAGCTGGAGTACCTGAAAGGGGTGGCTACCCTTGTAATGTGGCTATTGTTGTTTTAAATTCAAGTTGACCATCCCAATATCTCTTCTTTGTCGTGGACCAGAATGCTTGCAGTTCCTCTTTTAGAATGACTATGGTATCTGTAAGATGTTTTCCTTCATCAGCCATGAGTATTTGGAGCTCTCAAGTTCACCAAAGAACTGGTTCTTGATTTCCCAAGTGGATGGTGGGCATGAGAAATAATCCTATTTTATAGACCTAGCCCAGTGACCAGATACCAGGATAGAGTCATTAAATGCAGGTGCTGAGAGGGATTATAGAGAATATCCAAAGCACTTTGTTTTTAATTGGTGGGGTAACTGCTATTCAAGAATAGCCTGTGGTTATTCCTATAGTTTCAGAAATCCACCCACAGGCCCAATTCTCCTTTATTCAGGTCAACAATTCAGGACTGGAAACTGATAGTAAAGGCTTGTTTTCTTTCTCTTTCTTTTGCCCTTTCTTCCTTCTCTCCTTCCTTCCTTCCTTCCTCATTGTCTTTCCTTCTTTCTCTCCATTAGGTACAGGAATGAAGACATGAGGGGTATGGAGGCTCTGCTTCAAATATGAGAAGGGAAGAAGGACAATTAGAACCAAATGGACCAGTTACAAGTGATTTCTTGTTAAGCTTAGAAGTAAAATTCTTTCACTCATAGACAAATAAAAAGCTCCTAACCTAAGCTAATGGGGGTGGGGGCGGGTATTAAAAGCAAATCACTGACCATCAAGTAATTGTTAAAATAAGCAACCTAATATTCATAAAGATAGAAAATTAACCACTGGTCTTACAGGAAACGACTTCATGTGAGTCAATTGTGTATGTGATGATGGAAGCAGAGATTGGAGTAATGTTTCAAGGAATGCCAAGAATTGCCAGCAATACCAGAAGTTAAGAGAAAGGGAAAAGTTCTCCCCTAGAGCACTCCCATAGAGCATGGCCCTTTTGGCTTCTAGAATTGTGAGAGAATAAATCTCAGCTGTTTTTGAGTTTCCCAGTTTGTGGTAATTTGTAAGTTTCCCTAGGGAACTATTAAAGTCACCAAGTATTTTCATAAATCTGGCCATAGTCAAGAGTTTTGAGTGTGTGTGTGTGTGTGTGTGTTGTGTGTGTGTGCGCGCGCGTAGGGAGAGGAAGGGAAATAAGTCACAATGTTAGCATTTTTTTTTTTTTTTTGGTACCAGGGATTGAACTTGGGGACACTCAACCACTGAGCCACATCCCCAGTCCTATTTTGTATTTTACTTAGAGACAGGGTCTGACTGAGCTGCTTAGTGCCTCACTTTTGCTGAGGTTCTTTGAACTCATGATCCTCCTGCCTCAGCCTCCCAAGCCACTGGGATTACAGGGATGTGCCACTGTGCCTGGTGTTAATCAGCTTTTTATTCCTGTGACCAAAATGCCTGACAAGAATAATTTAGGGGAGGAAGAATTTATGTTAGCTCACAGTTTCAGAGTTTAATCCATGGTTGGCTAACACCGTTGTTCTGCACCCAAGGTGAGGCAGAACATCATGGCAGACGGCTGTGGTGGAGGAACATTGTTCTGATTGTTGAGAAGCAGAGAGAGCGGGAAAGCTACAGGGAAGATAAACCTTTCCATGAAATGCCTATAGTTATCACTCAGTTAGTCTATCTAAACTGGGATGGATTTATTAGATTACAGATCTCATGATCTAGTTGTTGCACCTAGAATAATACTGCATTAACCCACAAGCTTTTGGGGGACACCTCAGATCTAAATCACAACATTTTACCCCAACCCCCCCCATAGCTATGTCCATTTCACAATGCAAAATGCTTTTAGTTCATTTCCAAGAGTTTCTACAGTCTTAAAAATTCCAACATTTCCCAAAAAGTCCAAGTCCAAAGTCTCATCTGGATCTCAAGGCAAACTCTTGGCTGCAAGCTCCTGGGTTCCATCTGCAGCACCACATAAAAATAAATAAATAAAGATATTGTGTTCAACTAAAAATAAATATTAAAAAAACAATTTTTTTAAAAAAATGAAAATTAAGTTACATACATTTAATATATAGTGGCACAGAGTAAATATTTCCATTATAAAAGAAAGAAACAGGAAGATAGAAAGAAGGGGTGGGACCAAAACAAGACCAAAACTGAGCTGGGAAAATGAATCCCCTAACTCTGCATACAGCATCTAGGAGACATGACTTCAAGATGTCCTCTTCAAAGGGCTTGAGCAGTGCTGCCTCCTTGGCTTTGGCAGTTGTAGCATACATTGCCTCTCTTTCATCTTGGCCCTGTCAATAACCAACAGTTTTTCTCAGCAGACAGTTTGTGTTACTGGCATCTCTTAATTCTTTTGGTCTTCATTCCATCTTCACCTTCACAGTTTCATGCATTGCTCTCTCAGTGGCAGCCCACAAGGACTTCAACACTTTGCCTGGTCTCCCAGGCCTTCCTTTGAGATATCAGTGGGTATCTCCATGACCCTATAAGTCCAGCATTCTGCATTCCTACAGACCCAGTGCCATGTGTATGACTCCAAGATTTACCACCAGCTTGCAAAGTAGCCGGGTCTCCTGGGTGCCCAAGCATGATGAAACAGCTTCATGGGCCCCCCTGTGCAAGCAAGATTCCCCCATGGTGTCTTCTCAGAGGAATTTTCCCTTTTACATCCTTTATCCTGCAATGGGTGTGGTCTTACAAATTCCTCAGTTGCCCTGAAGCCTATTGTCTCTGTGCAAAGTTCTTAGCATTGCTTTAGGGACTTTAATATCTTCAACAATCACATCTTTCTTGATTCCATTTTTTAAGTACTTTTCAGGCCAAACTGGAAGTTAAAAAAAATTCTTCAGCTCTGCTTTGTGCTCTTGATTCTCACAGCTAACCAGGCCAAAAATTGTGTGCAAAGTACATACTACTGATTGAATGTGGTACTGAAATTTCCTTTGCTGGTTTAATTGGTCCATCACTTTAAAAAATTTTTTTTAGTTGTAGATGGACATAACTTTATTTATTTATTTATATCTGGTGCTGAGGATGGAACCCAGTGCCTCACATGTGCTAGGCAAGAGCCCTACCACTGAGCTACACCCCAGCCTAGTCCATCACTTTTAAAGTTAGCCTCACACAGATTCTCAGGACACAGATAAAAGATAGACAAGTTCTTTGCCAGAATGCAATGGAAATGACCTTTAGTCCAATTTCAAATAGAGTCCCCATTCCGCTCTTTAAGCTATGAGCACAGTCTTTACTGTCTGCATTCTGGTCTTCTGAGCTCCCACTAGAATTTCCCATTAAGCTCTGCTTACAACATTTTAAGGCTTCTCAACCCATCTTCAAACTTACAAATTCTTTCCACAAACCAGCTCCTCCAAGGGCTTCTGAATAACAAGCTCATGTTAGTCAAAGCAGCAGCCCCACTCTTGGTACCAATTTCTGTGTTAGTCAGTTTTTCATCACTACATGACAAGACAACTTCAGGGAGGAAAATTTTATTTTGACTTATGGTTTCAGAGGTTTAGTCCACATGGTGGGCTGACTCCATTGCTCTTGGCCCAAAATGAGGCAGAACATGATGGTAGAAAGGTGGTGGGGCAGAAGTGCTGCTCCATTCATGGTGACTGGGAAAGAGGCTGCAGGGAAGATGACACCTTACAGGACATATCCCAGTGACCTACATTTTGAAGCCATGCTCTTCCTGCCCACAGTTACTACCCTTAGTCAAATCAGCCTAGGTTATGCTGATGATGTCACAGTTCTCACCGTTCAATCATTTCACCTCTGCACATTCCTGCTTTAACACAGCAGCTTTTGGGGGATGCCTCATATTCCAACCATAAAATAGTGTTGCATGGTCTAGCAACTTAGGAGTTGGGGATACTCCTACCTACCAACAGATATTGTAATTTTCAGAACCACAATCAAGGACGAGTGGTATCGGTGATGACATCAGTGTGCTGTACTTTCAAAGCTGGGATTAGTCTCAGGAAAAACTGAGGAAAAGAAATGTTAGTAATCTTTAGAGTCAGGCAGTAATTGAATTTGAACCTCAGATAATTGAAGGCCAACATTTTAAGTTATTAAAAGAAGGGCAGAATAAAAAAGTGTGAAAGTTTCCTCCAGTGCTGGTGGCACTCAGGAAGGAGTTGAGAGTGGTTATGCTCCATACGATGGGATGAGCTTTCAAGTTTTAGGAGATGAAGAGGTTATTCCTATAGCTGAGGAGTCTTGCTTTTCTTTTACCTGTAGGACATCTGAATTTTTGTCATATTACAAAGTACTAAAGTCTGAGACCTCAAAGGACCACACAACTTCAGCTTTGTAAACTGTTAGTTAAGAAAACTAAAACCCTAAATAGGTTAAATCATTTACCTATGGTCACTTGGCTAGTGAATAGCAGAACGCTGGACATAACAGGGATTGAAAAGAAAAAATCTCAAAATCTACTGGTCTTCTCATTTTAAGTTAGCAATTAGTGAAGCCAGGACTCAGAAAAATGCATAGGATGTAGATTTGACTGGACTCCAGTCCCAGGTCTTCCTTATCAAATATGTCACTTAGAAAAATTATTTATTCAGGTGGATTCAGATAATAACATCATGGAAGAACAAAATTCTCCTTAATTTGAGAAGTCAGTATGTCTGCAGATAATAAATAGATCCCTCATCAATAGGATGCTTTCTCAAACTCCAAGCCCAGATCTCTTCATTTCCAGAATATCAGTCCCTTTGATTGCATGCTTATGAAATGGGTCTAACCTATTGAACACACATGATGCTAAGAAATATTAATTGATACCCATCAATTTTTGTCATATAAAGTTTGTTTAACATTAATCATTATTAGAAAATGCATATTAAAAATGCATATAAAATGCATATATCCTTAATATATCACTTTTCCTACTAATCAGCTTGGCAGCTTCAATGAGTTTCATAAATTGCATTGGAAAGGATTTGGCTAAACAGGCACATTTATATTTTTAAGTATTAACTGGTATCACCTGTTGGAAGGTGGCAGTATCTGTCATCATTTAAAGTGCACATACTCTATAACCCAGCAGTTTCATTTTTTATTAGTGGGGTTCACTTTGACATATTCATAAATGTACGTAACATAGCTTTCTTTCTTTGAGTCCACAGTACTTCTTCTCCCCTCCTCTCTTCCCCTGCTCCCTTTCCTCTACACTATGGTTTTCCATTTATTTATTTATTGGTATATTATAGTTACATACAAAATGGACATGAATTATGATCTACTCATATGTGCACATAGAATAATTTGGTCAATTCTGTACCCAATTCTTCCCCCTTTCCTCCCCTTTTGTCTCCTGCTTCTACTGTATTGGTCTCCCCCTTATTTTCATGAAATCCCCCGCTTTTACATTTACAGATATATTCTCATAATTACAGCAATGTAAAATTATGCATTCACTAGGAATGAACCAGGTGTACATACATTGCTCTGGAACTATTTCTAGAGATGTATTGTTAAGTATACTTTGATATGTATACTTTGGCATGGTTTGTGATATAAAGGATGTAGATACATATATGCTTATATATGCATAGGTGACCCGTGGAAAGATAAAGAGGAAAATTAAGGCAGAGGAACCTAAGAACTGGGATATAAGAGTGATAATGAGTTTAGCACTCAGGACATCATTTGGAGAGATTTGCTCTTACATGCATTATTTATTTTAAAACTAAACACAAAGACCAAAGAAAGCTCAGCCAATCAAAATACTTGTGGTTACTAGAACTGGCACAAACTTTGCTCCTGCCCATCTGCTCTAATCTGCTGGGCTCCTCACCTTCGTGTATGCTCTCTCTTTCTTCACAGCCAGCCCCCTTTGTACTTACTGACAACTATCTCGAATACACTCTTCTGGCTTCCATTGCTGGAAAACGATGCTATAAATGTTCTCTTTGCTGATGTCTTCCAACTCCTGGTCAGGCAAGCCAGGGCACCAGAAGCGTGCACCTTGGGACTCCAGACACTGCCTAGGTACCAAGAGAAAATGGAGTATATGGTTGTCCATTGCACAGATGTTCTAGGGGGAGTGTTGATGGCAACCTTTAATCTTTAGCCCAAGAGATCTTGGTTTCTTCATTCACTGGTTTCTTTGTTGGTTTATTTATTGGTTCTTTGGTCATTCATTCATTTAATACTTTTGAACAAGAGAAACGGAAACTGTAGTCTACTGGGTTTAGAATCAGGAATAGATCTTGAGAGTTCATGTCCCTCCATTCTGTTTTTATCCAGTCCCATGGATAATTCAGAGCTTATTATTTCCTAATAGCCTGAGATTTAATAATTAAACTTACTGCCAACTGAATATGTTGCATGAACAGTGGCAATTTCTGGAGTTACTATGACCTCCTGGTCACCTTCAACTATAGGAAGGATCTACAAAGTACAACAAAGAAACATTTAGTTTAATGACCTTTGCAGATGAGACTTATTTCCCTTGGCTTAATTTTTTTTTAGATCAGTAAAATTATTATAGAGGTTTTTCAGTGTTTTAATTCTCTCAGAGGGAATCTTAGAGAGACAATGACTGCCTATAGACCATTGACCCCTTTCTATCTTCAACCACCAGGGATCTTGGGTGAGGTTAGAAGTACTGCCAGGAACCCTATCAATATTGAAAATGCCTCTGGCTTGATTAAGCCTCGGAAATGCCTCCATTGATTCTATTCAAATATTTATTGAACACCTACCTCAGACATGGTATACTAATTAACCTCAGAAAAGTCCCATTTGACTAAAGCCTGGGAGGGGGAAGAGCACATGAACATTGGGTGGGAAAAGGACATTCCCCAAAGAGGTACTGATGAATTCCATGACTCAGCTCTAGCCAGAGAAGGATCCAGGAGCAGAAGCAACCAGGCCCCAGAACACTGATAAGAGTTTATGGCTCCTGTTATCAGCTATATGATCTGACCTGAACAGACATCCAAGAAATAAAGTCTATTCAGTGGCAGTAAAGAAACCACCTTGAACACCACACAGGCAAAAAGCATTAGTTTTTAAAATTGTTCCATAGAAAGTATTTTATGAGACATTATTAGGCTTGGTATTAAAAAGAAGAGATTCTGGTGACAAACTACTAGCTTTTGGATCCAGGCTTTATTTCTGAATTTGCTTGACCTCTCTGTGCTTCTCAGTCCTCCTGTGTAAATGGGGTTGTGATAGTAACTATGACATATGGTTCTTTGGTTTTCCCTGAGTAAAGAACCAAGGTGGTACTGGAACCATAATAAGCACTCAAAAATGTAAAGTTATCTTAACAGCAGTCAGTTTTGCCTTTCCAAAAAGATTGAATTTTCTAATAGTAGGGTTATTAAGTTGCTTGTTTTGAATTTGTATGTGTAGTAAGATTTTTGTGCTACAGAACACTCCCCCCCCCATTTTATGGCTTTGCTCTGTTGTTCATTCCATTCCACATTATGTTTTGATCTCATGGAACTGATACAATCAAAGAGAGCAACATGGTCTATGGCGACTGGGATGTGTTACTGAGTGTATGTGTGCTTCTTAAATTCTAAAAGGAGCCCATCATTATTGGCTTAACATGTCACAAAGAGATTGCAGCTGCAAATTTCTGAGCTCCTGAACACCTTTTGTCTCTGAATTTTGCCCAACTCTTATTGGAAGTATTACTAACAGTGTTGACGAAATCATTAACTTTCCCAAAACTTGCCTAAGTTAACTTTGCCCTGAACTTGTACGTTCATTGTTTAAGAGTTTTGAAATAACTTCTTCACGAAATACAGGTTACTGCAGTTTATTTAAAATGGTTTGCAATTTTAGTGTATAAGTAGACAGTGATTGAGTCAAAGACCAGGTCAACAACAATAAAACAGAATTCTGAGTTTGCCTTAAAAATAGTGACAGTTATCAGGAATATAGTCAAATCTATTGTTTGCAGAACATAAGTACACAACAAGTCACCAATGGCGTTGTCTATTGTACTTCTGAACTGAGCCCATAACTTGTGAATAAATTTTATTTTTGCAATTGAATTATAACTGCAACCATACAGACTTATTCAGATTTTTTGCAACATTTAATTTCCATTTTTGTCAATCCATTTAAAACTGCAATTCAAACCTAACCGTTGTAAAGAAAAGAACAACAGAGAAAAAAGCATTATCCTTTTGCCCCTGGGAACCATTTCTTAAAAGACCTCTCATTTAAAGCCAATAGTAATTTGATTAAACACATCAGTGGACATGCTTTTTGTTTTTGCATCATATATTTTGTTTAAGTGAAGCTGAGGTAATAATTCAGTTCTTTTACCCCATGCACTGGAAGGAAATCTTTTAACTCAATTTAACTGAACTATTCTGAGAGCACTAGGTAAGTTCTTCATATTTGTCACTAGGTGGCAGTGTAGCCCAGGACAACATTCTCAATCCACAGCTTCCTCCCCTCCCCCTCCTTCTGGGTTGGCAGCACAGGTTGGATTGGCATGCGGGGAAAATAATCATTAAAAATAAATGCAATCAAAAGAAGTAGGTTATTATAGTGGCACATTGGAACTGCTTTAGTTAGAAGTCTGTCAGCCTCCCATTAGAAATGTTGTTTGGGCGGAGTTTTCCACTCGACTGTGAAAATTTGCTAGAGGTTAAAAGTGACTCTCTCTGGGACTCAACCTTGTAGCCTATTTATTCCTAAGAAGTTTGATTTTGGATGATTGGGTGGCTTTGAAGTAGCAGGCAAAGACACACAGATGGATTTGTTTTGCTTAAGGCGATTCATAACTGTTTTGGTAGTAATGAAATGCACTGTGACCCAATGACATACTGCCGTTTCAATGGTCACATCAGACAGGATGTCCTTATTAGGACTGCAAAATTAAATTCTGAAAAATATTGCTTGCTGTGTAAGCTGGAAAAATAGGACTAGAAGTGAATGCTTAGTACAAATTTTGAAAGGTTTAGCAACAACCCCCACCTCTACTTTATCAGACATCAATCCCTTTCTCTTCCTCTTCTTCTGGGGTTAAATTTCCTCCCATAGGGCAATGAGGAGTCATTCTCTATGATTATTAACATTAGGATGTTAAGCCAGGACCATCTGGGTTGTGCTATGATAACAAAAGACTTCCAAATCTCAGTGATTTAACACCACCAAAATGTATTTCTCAAGAATAGGGCATGTCTGACTGCAGGGAGATTTCTTCACACAATCTCTGACGTATTGCCATCTTGTAACTGCACTGCCTGGAATGTGCATCCTTGCCTTTCTTCCCCATGCCCTGTTCTGGAACTGATACTTATCACTCCTGCACCCAGTTCACTGCTCACAGCTAGTTACAAGACCTCACTTCTCTGCAAGGAAGTAGGGAAATACCAGGAAAATATTGAAGTCCCCTCTGAAGTCATTTTCACCTCTACATTATATGTTTCTATGATTCTTTTGAAGGTTCAAAATTATTTATTTTTTCATGCCCTCATTTCTTAATACCAAATGCATTCTGCAAAGCAAAATTTAATGGAATCCCTCGATGTTTTCCCAGGCTCCCATCAAAGTGCAGGCTTGTGTGATATTTTCTGTGAAGCCCTCTTCCTTTTTTTTTCTAAGCGAAATTAATTGCTTCTTCTCTATATTTTGGAGGCACTGTTATGGTTTGGATATGAGGTCCCCCCAAAAGCTCTTGTGTTGATGCAGAAATCTTTAGAGGTAGGCAGCTAGGACATGGCTGGTGGGTTACTAGGTGTGTGCCCTAGAAGAGTTCGTTCCCTACAGTATGGCCCCTTCCACTCTTTCTCTTCTTCCTGGCTGCCATGTGTGTGGAGCCCTACTTTTCCACCACACCCTTCCATTATGATGTTCTGCCTTACCTTGGGCTCAGGATAATGCAGTTAACCAGCTATGGACTTAACTTCTTTAACTGTGAACCAAAATAAACTTTTCCTCCTCTAAATTGTTCTTGTTGGGGATTTTGGTCACAGTGACAAAAAAAACTAACATGGGCGTTTTGTTCCTAATGATGGCTTTGTATTTGTCACAACCCAAATTGTTACTCCTCGGCTGCCTCTGAAAGAGTCAAATCTCTTTGATGGTAGGCTTATTTTTTTATCCGTATTTATACTTTTTGTTAATGTCTAAAAAGAAATAGATGGAAAAAATTGGCTTTTTTGTAATAATAGAAATACTATTTTTTGAGTTGGATATCCTAAAAATGCTAATTAAGTTTTTAATATATATATAATATACAGAGATGCTATGTCTATTTTAATTCCTGTGATCATTCCATGAGGTAGGTAGATATGGACAGTGCATTTTACAGAGGTCAAACAACTTTTCCAAATTCATGAGATGGAACATACTGGAGCTTAGATTTGAATTGAGACCTTTTTGAATACAAAGTCATACATCTGAAACATTTTGCCTTACATTCCAATTTGCACATTTTGAGAAGAGAAACAAAATTTAAAACATCAGTGTGATTAAAAGTTTACCATGAAAAGTAGTGTCATCTTGGAATGAATCCTCCTCTGAATGACAAGAGACTTGGAATATATTTTGGGTGCAAATTTATGATTTTAGGGAAGACTCATCATTTGCCTTATCCAGTTGCCAGATCTGTAAATTGAAAGCTAAGCTTGGATCATTAATTTTCAACTTTACATATTGTTAAAAAGGAAGATGCTGAATTGATAGGTCCAGAGGGCCCAAGATACTGCATTTCTAAGAAGCTTCTTGGTGATGCTGTTGTTGCTTAGTCTTCATAGCACATTTTGAATAGCCAGGAGCTATAGGATTACTACGGCTTCCTACTATCTGATGTTGTATTTAGAAATTCTCAGATTGAATTGCTTTTTAATTTAAATAATGGACACAAAAATGTAAAGCAATTGATCTGGTTATCTGAATGCACAGATACTTGATCACTCCTGCCTGAGTTAATTTTCCTTCTTTCAGTAACAAATCTAGTTTACTGGAAAATTCTCTCCAACCCTTAATCCAGGTGAAATCAAAAGGCATCAGTATTTAAAAATTCCTGGCCATAATCATTGGTGCAGGGAATATCACAAGAAAGATTTAAAATCAGTAAAATACATTCAAATGTGTTCCTAGAAATTCAGGGACTGAGACAGACTTTTTTTCTGGCAGACTTGAACTAGAAAGGACTAGAGCTGCGCAGGACACAACTAAGATGTGTGGGAGAGAAGGCAAGTCCTGGGGAAATCTTTAGAGCCTTACTTTCGAATGTAGCTGGGCAAACTCGAGCACACATAGTTACACACATTTATTAACTTGTGTGTGTGTTTACACACACTTCCTCTGTGTGATGAGCCAACTGAATACCTTCCAACTTTGTAGGTCCAATCTCCTCCCAGATAAGGTCTTGGTCCCTGAGATTTGGGTTTAGCATTGGAGAATGGGCCTGAGGGATGACTCTCCAGTCAGAATTCAAGGCTGGGGCCATCACTAAAAGCCAAACAGAAAATACAGCTAAGAGATGGGAAATGGAAGGGAAGCCACTAGACCATTCTAGAGACTTAAGGTCACAGCCTGAGGCTTGAGGAATAAGAATAGAGCCTTTGGAGAATCCAGGAGCTTCTGGAGTCTCATCAAGGTCTCTCTGGGGCAACTCTGGCCTCTGCAGGGGGTGAGGAAGGAATCATGAGGTGGACCACACCAGGAGGACATGGAAGGAGGTGGAGCTGCCCTCTCAGTCCTCCATAAGGCGGAGACACAGTCTTTGGACTGAAATTTATTTTGGTTAGTAAACTGCTGCTTACCATGCCCCCTTGCCCTGGGTTCACTTATTTATTTTCCTGATAGAAGCAGTAATCTCAAATTGCCTCTTGAGACTGGACAGCCATTATGTATGTCACAGATGAACTCCTCTTAGGACAGACGACTTCACTTTGACCTGAGGCAAAAGCTGTTTGAATTTTATTAGGGAAGCAGGCCAACCACCCTATTAGACCTTTGGGTGATTAAAAGAAAATCATCCTATAAAACGTTCCATGATAGATGTCTGTTAAATGACCATGGCCGCTTGATGAATTTAAAATATCTGAAAGGCAGATAGCATAACAGTAACAATTTATCGAAATCAAACTAAACATTTAAACTTGGTTTTATGGGATACAAGGGGATTTCTGTTTTTCCTGTTTAGGGACAAACCCCTTCCTTTCCTTTCTCCCTTCCCCCTACATGGTTGCTTCAGCATATTCTGAAATCCATGTTCCAGTGATTGTTTTTGTCTTGCTTCGGTGACTCTGGAGCATTTATCCATGTAATAGCATGGCCTTCCGCTCCACTGCTCGTATAGCCCTCACGCCTCAATGAGTCTGCTTGATGGGATGCAGACAAAATGCTGCTTAGTATATTTTATGTATTTAAATGAATATTTATAGCAAAAAAGGAGGCAGACATTTTTAAAAAGATATAATCGTTTTGAGGCAAATGGCTAATTAAGTTTTTATCATATATACTAACTTACATTTCAATATATCCTTCATGGGTCTCACAGGACAGTATGTTGTACCATGTTTGAATAAACCATGCATACGGGCATGGTGATTTCGTTTTTTTAAAAAATTTATTTATTTATTCTAATTTGTTACACATGACAGCAGAATGCATTACAATTTATAGTACATAGAGCACAATTTTTCATTTCTCTGGTTGTACACACAGTGGAGTCCACACCATTCATGCCTTCATCCATGTACTTAGGGTAATGATGTCTATCTCATTCCCTTGATTTCTTTCTAAACCAAAACACATCCTAAAATGGGATCACAAGCTCCTATCTTGGGTTAATTATTTTGCAATAGTCATTCTCATGTGCAAGGATGTTGGTGTAAGGAAATCTTTGGTTGGGGGAAATTAGACAAAAATGCATCAAAAGTATGTCTATATTACATATAGGCTCACAGTGAAATATAATATAGTTGCTTAAAAAAAGAATGATATATATCTGTACTGGCTAACCAGGAAACCTTTCTAAAAGCAGAAATAGATTCATAGTAGGTATATATGGTGTAAACACAATTTTATTACAATAGTAATAATAAAAAATAATGTTTTAGTTTATGTTTCATAAAATTATGAAGGAATGTATCAAATGACTACCACAAGAGATGTAAGACAACAGGTGACAGTCTGTTTTAGAAAACAATTTCATATAATGTCTTTCTTTTTTTTTGGAATTTATTTTATAATAACCAAAACGAAAACTCTTTCTTTAGTAAAGGGTTCCAGCTTGATGTATACAGAAATAATTCTAACCTATCATTGGATACCTGGCCACCAAAAGGGAGTTATAAGTAAAAATGAAGCAATTTCTATTGATGTGTATGGAAGAAAAACACAGATGCTTCACCATGATAGAAATCCTTGAACTTGTGCCCTGGCAGGGAAGTTAGCGACAGTGAATTCAACTCATCATTTTGAAGACAGGAAAAGTGAAAGATTGGCAGGGATACTATCCTTCTGAAGCTCGTGGTCAGTTCATGAAAGGGCAAGAGAAGTGAGATCGAGACTCTAGACACCCTACCCAACACCTCACCATGAGGACCCGCTTCCCAGTTTAAGGTTTCATGGTACCTGAGTATTGAAATATGTCTGCACTGCACTTGAAAACTAAATAATAGTTTAGCTCATTAACTTACTAATCTGAAAACATCTGTGTCTTCATTGACTATGTTTTATTACTGTGCTGTACGATTCTGATTTTGAGTGTGGGAAATGAATTCATCACAGCCCTTCCTTGAAGCCTTGTGAGGCAGGAACCCTTATTACAGTGCCTTCATTTTCCACATGAAGGAACACAGCACCAAGAGGGTAAGTAATGTGCCCTGGGTCATGCCTTGGGTCATTGCCAAAGTTGTTAACAATCAAGTCTGTGTTGGAGAGTTTTATTGAAGCCACATAATATCTTTCTGCACTGAAATCAAGTGCTGAAAATCCAGGTCACTTGCCAGGCTACTCACAAACTCTAATATTTTGGGGATTCCAAAGATTTGACTTTTGCCATAGAAAAGAAAGGCAAAATTATAAAGTTAGAAAAGTATATAATAGGGATAGTAACAGCATCATCCATCACTCACCATTGATCTGAGATTTGCCTACCTGCCTAGCACTTATAAAATGTGCACAAACCAGATACTTGCATTCTATGAGGAAGCTATAGAAATGCCCTTTTGTCTTCTTTGTTCCTATGGAAATGTGCACAGGGTACATGGAAAGGTTTTAGATTTGTCTGTCTCAGACTTGTATGATATAGCAAGGAATTTGTTTTTATTGGATCATTATGCCTAAGAATATTTCAATTATGTGTTCAAAATCTAAATTAAATCCTCTATTAATTCAATGGAAAGAGTCAGATAAGGTGAATCACATTATTCGGGCTCTCCAGAGACACACCTATGAACCTACCAGGACTCTCATTTCTCCAGATCACTTGTGGGAATTCACAAGTGGGGTTATTTTGTTTTAGGTTTTTTTTCCCCCCTAACCTTTTTAGATCTTTGGGAGATTTTGTTTGTTAGTGCAATGAATTTCAGTCACATGCTTCCTTAGGAAACACATTCAGCCATGCTTAAAGCAGTCCTCCTTGGTGGGATGAACTGAAGCTCCTGTCTGTTCTACCAGGGCAGAAGCTTAGCCAGCAAAGGGGTGAAGTGAGTTTTGCAGCAGCCTTCATCTTAGTCATCTTCAGAAATTCATACAGATTTCAAATGGAACCAGAAAAGCAAAGAGTATACCGTGAGGACAATATGGCCAGGGGGAGTTATTTGGGTGCTGGGCTGAAGTGGGGCTGATGATAACCAGAAGGTTCATAAGATGCTGCAGGCTTCTGTGTTGCTGCCTCTGTGGCTTCACCAGACCGGGTGCCAGAAGATGACTATGGAGACCCCCTGTGTTGTTTGTCTCTGGATTCTTTAGGAAGAAGCCTCCCTTCAGCTATGCTGGTAGAGAAAGGGGAGAAGATTTAAATCATACCCCTCTCCCCAAAGAGCATCTACCCTTCCTGGTACCATGCTGAGTTTGCAGAAGCTCCTATTGCTACAAGCTGAAGCCCAAGGAAGTCACATGCAAAGGACATGGAATAGCTGTTTTCTTTTTTTTTTTTTTTAGAGAGAGAGAAAGAATTTTTTTTAATATTTATTTTTTAGTTTTTCAGTGGACACACATCTTTATTTTAATTTTTATGTGGTGCTGAGTTGAACCCAGCGCCCCGTGCCTGCTAGGCGAGCGCACTACCGCTTGAGCCACATCCCCAGCCCAGAATAGCTGTTCTTAAGCTCTGTCTTTCTGTATGTGGGTAGCAATGTGGCGGCTGGTTTGCTGTGTCCTGAGATAAGGGTTGATGATGCCCATTAGGAAGGCTTAAGGAGGATGCAGCAGGAGAAGCTGGGGGAGGATTTGGGAGTGAGAAGAATGGTAGGCATACAGTGTTTAGGGAGTGTGTGAAGAGTGTAGGTCAGGGTACCTCCGAAGAGCATTTGTCAGTGGCTATAATAGGAAAGGGGTCTGTCTGGGCAGAGAAACTAGCTTGAATCAAAATAGTAAATGCATAGTTAAAAGTATGAGAACAGCTTGTGGTTTGGGGGGAATGACTCTAGAAAGGCAAATTGAGACAGATTATAAAACTTATTTGCTCTGTGTTCTTTAAAAAAATAAATTCTAATAAATGTTAGCCAGGACATTTAGAGTGACTCATTTGCTTTTCTGGTCAGTATTACCTACTACATTATTGGTAAAATACATGGCCATAAATCATAAATACAGATGGAGAGGTGAACACATTTTTCTTTTGATGAGCAACACTTAGGAGGGTATGACTGTTTGCATAGCATTGTTTACAAATCTTTTTTAGCACAGGTTATCTGTGCTCATTGGAAGGAGGCAGTAGAGGTGTTATCAATTTTACTGAAATACCATGGAGACCCAGAAGGACTCTGGCATTTCCAAAGCCACAGTGAAAATTAATGGCAAGCCTGGGACCAGAACCAAGGCTCGTCAGCCTCATTCTGATATCATTTTCTATTGAACTGTACTCTCTAATATGACTTCAGCCAGAATCCTTTTCCTGGCAAATATTTTTCTCCTTTCTCACTCCTTTCACAAACATACAAGGAAAGTATGGATCAGCTGAGTGACAGGGTCACTTAATACTAACAAGGAAACATTTGGGGTAATTTGTTCATCCCCATCATTCTCAGTGGAATGTATTTTTCTCTCTCTCCTCTTTACTCCCACTCTCCACCCTCCTGCCCCATGGATCAACCCTCTCCAGTGTACAGAGCAGTACTGAACCTCGCTTAATACTGTATCATGTAAAAGATCTAGATTAGATTTATTTTATCCTTCAGAGAAAAAATAATCATAGAAGAGTATTTCTTTTCATTTAGGGCAGAACTTGTCACATTTAGCTCAAGGAACACTAGCTGAAATTATTTATTATATCTTATCTGGGCCTTGCAAAAAAAAAATTAGACATTGTTTTGAAACATCATTGAATTTGATCCTTTTCTGGTGGAGACATGTCATTAATTTATGCAATTGTCAGGAATAGCAATCAAACTGTGTTTGAATGTACACACTGTGGAGTGAATTCTTTTTGGTATCAGAAGAGTGCAAGATTTAGAAATATGTAATGTCAGAGATGATTTGCTCTTCTATTTATTTTCTTTCTTTCAAGAGGATTTGTTATTTTAAAAAGGAAGACTACAGTGGTTTCTGCTTTGTACCTTTCCCAGGTATAACATATCAATTTCAAAAGATACAGATTCCTTTCCCTCAGAAATGCATAAACCTTTCAAGCTCAGAGATTCCAGCAGACAGCTAACAAAGCCTTAACTTCACTGAACGTTATGCTGTAATTAAGGAAATGTGGACTTTGGAGATAATCATCAGTTCTTCCTTACATACATCTAGCTGGGATTTTGACGTCTTCTGTATTTCTTCCTTAATGACAAGGTTGAGAGGCTTCCGTGTAATTGAAATTGCCCCCTTTGAAGAAATGATTGGTTAAATGATCCTGTAATCTCATGATGAACTAGTAATGGAGAGATGAAAAGAATATATATACTGGCACAAACTGGAAATAAATAAGACAATCATAGTAAATTTCTAAATACTCTACAACGTAGTTTTTGTACATTTAAAGTAGCCAGGTGTTGCCCACTCCCACATAAATTAAAAGATGTTTATAGGCCACTTAGGTAGTTCATTAATAGATTCCAGTCACATTCTATGAACTCAGCCACTTGGAGTGAAGGACCATGTGTACATATTGGGGTTTATGTTGAGAGCAGAAAGAGAAGATGGGGGGGAGGGGGATAGTAGAGGATAGGAAAGGTAGCAGAATACAACAGTCACTAATATGGCATTATGTAAAAATGTGAGTGTGTAACAGATGTGATTCTGCAATCTGTATTTGGGGTAAAAATGGGAGTTCATAACTCACTTGAAACTAATGTTTGAGATATGAAATGTCAAGAGCTTTGTAAGGTTTTGAACAACCAATTAAAAAAAAGATGAAAACAACAAAAAAAAAAGAAAAAAAAAGGGATGTATCATTTAGTATATCTCTGTAACAACTTTGCATTTTGAGAATCCCTAAAAACTTGCTCACAAGTCTCTGGGTCTAGTGTGCTTTGGTGAGACTGAGGTCTATCTCCTGACTGTGGCACAGTTTGGGTTTGGGTTGTTTACAAAGGTTTTTAGTCGTGGTCTCCCCCTCCCCCCCCCTCCTCCTCCTCCTCCTCCTCCTTCTTTTTTTGATACAAGGGATGCTCTGCCATTGAGTCATGTTCCTAGATCTTTTATTTTTTATTTTATTTTGAGACTGGTTCTCACTAAATTGCTTAGGGCCTCACTAAATTGCTGAGACTGGCTTTGAACTTGCAATACTTCTGCTTCAGCCTCCCAAGATGCAGAGATTACAGGTGTGCACCACCATGCCTGGCTGTTTCTCATTTTCTCTGGACTAGCAGTTATCCAAGTCTGCTCTTCATGTAGCAAATGGCAGGAATGCAAGAGAGCAGATGGGAACAACACTGTTCCAACAACAATGGAACCTCCCTCTCACTGTCTCTTGTTGTCAGGATTCATTGACATGGTGCACAGCCAAGTTCAACATGACTGCAGCAATGTAGGGAATCTAAGTCACATGGCAAAATGGCTAAAATACCTGGATGCATACAGCTATATTGTGTGTATTCATGGTGAATAATGATTTGTACTGCCCTAAGGCTCTTCAGTTGGATCTCATGGTCCTTTTTTTTTTTTTTTTTTAAGAGAAAGAGAGAGAGAGAGAGAGTTAGTTTTTTAGTATTTATTTTTCAGTTTTCGGTGGACACAACATCTTTGTTTGTATGTGGTGCTGAGGATTGAACCCCGGCCGCTTGCATGCCAGGCAAGCGTGCTACCACTTGAGCCACATCCCCAGCCCTCTCATGGTCCTTTTCCTTGAGAAGTATTGAAATGTATTTGTTTATTTTTATTTTTTAATAAGTTTTTATTTTTATTTATTTTATTATTTAATTTTTAAATATAAAATTCTTTTTACATGTATATAGCACAATTTTTCATATCTCTGGTTGTATATAAAGTATGTTGACACCAATTCATGTCTTCATACATGTACTTTGGATGACGATGTCTATCACATTAACACTCACATTCTTAATAAATTCTTGATAAATGTGAACAATTAATGCTGAATTCACTTCAAATGAAGATCACCAAATGTTCTCTGAGTGGGGCTTTTTTTCTCCAGAGGGTCCTGCTTGGTATTTTTGGAATTTTTTTTATGGATATATATAGTTAGGGCAAAAGAAATGTTTTGATATTTGTCTCAGACAATAAATGCCTTATAGAAAATAATTAAGGCTCTTTGCTGTGGAAGAGTCCACATACCACGAGGCTTCTCTCTCCTGGGGAGGAAGGAGAGACAGATACTGCCTCCTTCGCCAGCTTCTTCCACTCCCTTCTCATTCCTAGATTTCTGGTCAGTCCATTGCTAAGCCAAGTGAAGCTTGGGTCCTGAAATGGCCCAGAGCTAGTGTGTGTTGTAGGAGAGCCGCTCTTGACTTCCATTCTTCTTGGGTGTGGAGTTATGTTCAGTTTCATCAAATCTGTACTGGAGCTTCCATTCTGGTGATCTGTTTCAAAATGCAAACTCTGAGACAAGAGCTTCAATCCACATTATTAATCTGAAGCCCCACATTACACATAAGCATTTCACAAATGCTTTTGGGTTTTGTAATGATTTTGATTCAAATTCCTAGATGCAGATTTGGAGAAATGAAGATGGAAAAAAAAGGTTCCACTTCTCAGGCCAGCTCATTGCACTAGGTTTGTGGCCTGAGGAAAGAGAGAACATCTCTGCATTAATGCACGGAACACAGCTTACAGAACACATAGGACTGTCCTGCTACCTTCAGGGTATGAAATGTTGGCTTTCTGGGAGATGGAGTGCTAGAGAAAGCCACTCACTTCTGGAGGCCACAGTAGCAGTGTCAGACGGCAGATTCCTCCTCAGATAGTGTGGATGACACCTGACATTTCAGGAGTCACCAAAGTGGAAGAACAAATGGAACACACTTTGGAGACTCACGCAAGATACCTCTGAGGATGCCGAGAAAGTATTAGGGGAGACTCAGCCTGTGTGCACGTGTAGGAAGGCTAAGTGTTATACAGCAGAAGTATGATTCAGCAAGTCATTGCTTGCTGACAGTTTTAGAGCTTTATATATGCTCACAAACAAGGCAGTTCAGGTCACTCACAGATAGATATGTTAAATACCAGATGCTGAGCTCTTGGTCTCATCCAGATAGTTCTCCAATGAGCATTTGGTTTCATGTATCCCATGAAAACAGGTCCTTGCCACTCATTCTTCTACCCTTATAGCTCTTTTTTTTTTTCTCATAATTTTCCAGTTTTCTGCCATCCCATGCTCCTGTTATCCTTTCTGGAATAGGCTTTTTTGGGGAGCCAATGTGTCTGATTCCTAACTCATTCTTTGGTATTTCACTAAAACACCTCTTTTTGGACCTCAGGAATAGGAAGTTATTTTTTTGCCCAATTGGGGCTGAGCATTAGGCCGGGTTATTTCCTTCCATATTGTGCAGTGTTTTGAACCCCATACTTTGAGGGTAAAAATCTTAGAGTATCACCTTGGAATCTGGCCAGCTTCCTGATTTAGAAAATTTAAGTAAGCCACAGTCCTTAAAACGGCCCTATAAAAACATAGTAGGTACAGTTCTAATATGTCCAAGTGTTTTGGAATGAAGTACTTTTGAGTGTTCTTATTGCATGGAAATCATGGAAACCACATTTCAAATGCATTTCAATTACTGACTCATACTTCTGCAATATACATTCTGTGATGTCTTGCCCACATATTAGACTGAGTTTTTAGACTCTCTTCAAATCATGCAAAAGGGATAAGCTTGCTGCCTACAGATTTTTTAGAGAAAGTCATGGAAAATGAACTTTTTAAGCAGCATCATGTGAAAAGAGTTATTCTGGAGCATAAAACATTTTTGAGGTTTTCCTAAGTGCTCCTTGAAACAATGGTGTCTCGGTGATTGAGATTTGAACTCCTGTGATCTGCTTAATACTGACAAGGTTATTCTAAGGGCTTTGAGTTCTCAAACACGAGCAGCATTTCATTACCCCAGATTTCAACAGAACTTCTGAAATGCCAAGGGCGCCTGCCATTCCCAGGCTTGGTGAAATGTAGCCTGGTCCAGTAGGTGGGAGGATCCTATTTTTGAATGTAGCCCACCCTGAATGTGGAATACAGAGTCTTTATTGCCTGATGTCTGAAATGGCCTTTCTGTTCTTAATTAGTGAATGCTTTTTCTCCCACTGACTACCTGGGACTGATGTGATAGAGAATTTGCCTAGTTCACCAGGGGGACTGGGAGAGCCATTATCAATCACAGTGTGTTAGAAATGAAAGATTGAAGAGAAGATGATTAAAGCCCCAGCGGCTGCCTTCGCAAATGAACTTCAGGAGAAAAAAAGCAGTTTTAGTGTAAATGTGGCAAGTCTTCATATTGGAGCTTGATGAAATTAAAGGCAATGCCAGGTAATATAAACCACTGTTGAATCTTTCTTTTATTAAAACTGGGCTAAAACAAGGAGTAGGAATTTGTCAGGTGCAGTAATTACTTTGGTACTTTACTGATGAAAGCTCTCTTGGGCAAAGTCCTCTTCTCATCTATTTTCCATTTCCTCTGAGTTCTACTTTCAGCTGCTAGAGAAGAATAAATACAAGTGGAGGAGAGGGTAACCTCACAGCCTATTTATGGACTGAATATATCTATGGATAATATAGCAGTGTTTTCCCCACTCTTTCTGTTGCCCTGAATCACTACCTTGAGGAAACTTCTAGATTTTATCTGGTTCTTGAGAGAACATAGAAACATACATGTTTGTGACTTTAGAAATAGGAAAAAATTAAAACTCGGTGAGATAATATTGGCTGCATGTGCAAGTTTTATAACCCAGATATTGCATGCGGGGAAAGAAAGGGAAAGAGAAATCTAGGGAATTGATAGCTATATAAAATAGACTTGTAAGGAAGAAATGACAATCTTTTAGGTCACTGCTATTCAAAGTGTGGCCTTTGAAGCTAGATGAGCCTCTCCTGGGAGCTTGCTGGAAATGCAGAATCTCAGGCCTCAGAGATACTGAACCAGAATGTGCAATTTAAAGAGATCTGCTGGTGAGTCATTTAGAATTGAAAAAAAAAAAAACCCACAAAACTATGAACTGTAAACTATATGATACTAAAGGCAAAAAGGCCCAGAAAACCCAGAAGATACTCACAGGTTCTCAGCAGGCATCTTAGAGGGCATGCTAGTTGAAGAAATTGCACATCCAGGGCAGGTGAAGATAGAAACAAATAGCTTGGGCAATAGAAAAGCACACAAAGTTTTTACAGTCAGGGCCACGAAGCTCTCTCCTTCAAAGATGGAAAATTGTGCAACAGTAAGAGGAGTTAATACTTTTTGCAATTGAAATACCATTTATGACAAAGGTCTAAGAAAAGGTGACATGAATGAGTATCAGGTGTTGAGCTACTGGAAGAAGAAGAAATACAGTTAAGAGGAGACCAGGCAAGAAGATAGGAGTGTCCGTCTCCAAGGATAAAGATGTGCTTTTTGCTAATTGCTCTAACAAAAGCCTAGGGAGGTGGAGTTAACAAAGAAACCAGAGGATGGTTAGCCATGTTAATTCTTTGTAATTAACTGTATTTCCTAATTTACTTATGTGTGAACTTAAAATATCTCTTTATTATACTCTACCTAATTCATTCTTAAATGGATTTTTTTTTCCTTTACAAGCATGGACTCCTCCCAGCTCCATTTTTATGTGCTGTGAGACTGTGACAAGTTGCAGCTTATGCTCTCTTGCCTCAGTTTCTGCAGCTATCAAATGGGGAGAACATACTTCACCTCATAGGATGGCTTGAGAACAAAATGAACTAGTATATGTTATTTCCTTAGAAGAGGGCCTGACACAGAGTTAGGGCTCAATGATTATTGACTACCATTATTATTTATTAAGTACACATTCAGGTATTTTAAGGAAAGATACCTGAAATAGGAGGATTTATCCAGCATTTAGTCACTCCATTGGGACTCAGAAAAGACAGATCATATCAATGGGATGCTTTATTTTTAGGTGCTCCATACCTTAACTATGGGTAATAACATGAACATTGGATAGAATTTTAAGTAGTCATAAATGAACTTCAATGTATTTTCATACAGCCAAGAAACGAACTCTTTGGAAATAGAAAATCCATTACTTATCTTTGCTTCCAGAAATCTCATCCATTTTCTTGGATACTTATCCTTTTTATTCTCACTGACTTTGAAGGCCAAGTCCACATTAATAGTTCCTGGATATATAGTCATAGTTGTAGTGGTGTGGCTGAATTTCATTCTTGAAGAATTGATTGAGTAGTTGTCCTCATTTCCGTTTCAGAGGATTTGTCGCTGATATACAGGAATGCCTTTGATTTATGCGTGTTGATCTTATATCCTGCCACTTTGCTGAATTCATTTATTAGCTCTAATAGCTTCTTTGTAGACCCTTTTGGGTCTGCTAGGTATAGAATCATATCATCTGCAAATAGTGATAATTTAAGTTCTTCTTTTCCTATTTTTATGCCTTTAATTTCTTTCGTCTGCCTAATTGCTCTGGCCAGTGTTTCGAGGACTATGTTGAACAGAAGTGGTGAGAGAGGGCATCCCTGTCTTGGAGCTTGATATTAAATCAGAGACATGGCATCTGATAGAAGAAAAAGTTGGCTATGATCTACACGCTGTGGGATCGGGCTCCAAATTCCTCAGTAGGACACCCATAGCGCTAGAGTTAACAAATAGAATCAACAAATGGGACTTACTCAAACTAAAAAGTTTTTTCTCAGCAAAAGAAACAATAAGAGAGATAAACAGGGAGCCTACATCCTGGGAACAAATCTTTACTCCACACACTTCAGATAGAGCCCTAATAACCAGAATATACAAAGAACTCAAAAAATTAGACAATAAGATAACAAATAACCCAATCAATAAATGGGCAAAGGACCTGAACAGACACTTCTCAGAGGAGGACATACAATCAATCAATAAGTACATGAAAAAATGCTCACCATCGCTAGCAGTCAGAGAAATGCAAATCAAAACTACCCTAAGATACCATCTCACTCCAGTAAGACTGGCAGCCATTAGGAAGTCAAACAACAATAAGTGCTGGAGAGGATGCGGGGAAAAGGGCACTCTTGTTCATTGCTGGTGGGACTGCAAATTGGTGCAGCCAATTTGGAAAGCAGTATGGAGATTTCTTGGAAAGCTGGGAATGGAACCACCATTTGACCCAGCTATTCCCCTTCTCGGTCTATTCCCTAAAGCCCTAACAAGAGCATGCTACAGGGACACTGCTACATCGATGTTCATAGCAGCTCAATTCACGATAGCAAGACTGTGGAACCAGCCTAGATGCCCTTCAATAGATGAATGGATAAAAAAAAATGTGGCATTTATATACTATGGAGTATTACTCTGCATTAAAAAATGACAAAATCATAGAATTTGGAGGGAAATGGATGGCATTAGAGCAGATTATGCTAAGTGAAGCTAGTCAATCTTTAAAAAACAAATACCAAATGACTCCTTTGATATAAGGGGAGTAAACAAGGACAGGGTAGGGACGAAGAGCTTGAGAAGAAGATTTACATTAAATAGGGATGAGAGGTGGGAGGGAAAGGGAGTGAGAAGGGAAACTGCATGGAAATGGAAGGCGATCCTCAGGGTTATACAAAATGTCATATAAGAGGAAAGGAGGGGCAAGACAAGATAATACAAATGGAAGAAATGATTTACAGTAGAAGGGGTAGAGAGAGAAAAGGGGAGGGGAGGGGAGGGGAGGGGAGGGGAGGGGAGGGGGGATAGTAGAGAATAGGACAGACAGCAGAATACATCAGACACTAGAAAGGCAATATGTCAATCAATGGAAGGGAAACTGATGTGATACAGCAATTTGTATACGGGATAAAAGCGGGAGTTCATAATCCACATGAATCAACCGTGTAATATGATGTATTAAGAACTATGTAATGTTATGAATGACCAATAAAAAAAAAAAGAATTGATTGAGGAATTGAAATTAATTTGCAGCTTTATTATTTGTTTCATTCCATTAAACGGAAGTACTAGAATAAAATTAAGATATGGCAAACTTGTAAAATACTTAGGATCAACTAGAACTCATTAAGAATGGGAGTTCATTCTTAAAAACAGCCTTAATATAAAAGTGGTTTTTCCCTACAATCATTTTGTAGTAGTTTTTAATATGCATTTTGAAGATTTCTTTATTTCCTCGTCCACTTTACTTACCCTTCTTCCTTCTACTCCTTCCTTGAATGGCATTTCTGCAAGGAAATGCCATTAAAAACACAATTTGTGGTAGATGATGGCAGGAATCTCCAAAAGCAATGCATTTTTAATAGCTTTCTTTGAGGAGGCATCACAGACATGTAAAATAAATAAATTTGACTCACGTTGTTGACTGAGTATTTAAAAAAATCAGTTTCTTGTAATTTTGCCCTGATGTCGTTTCAAAGTGAGCCATTTCCGTTCTCTAGGCCTCAGTGTTCTTATTTGTGAAATCTGGACTCAAATATGAAATCATATAGCCAACCAAATACATATTTGGTCTCTATGATTAGAACCCTGTACAAAAGAATTGTGGAAGGCCTTTTTAGCCAATTAATTTCACCTGGTTTAGGAGAATTGGAGTCAGCAAATATTGTGAGATCACCCAATGAAGAACTGCAAGTCTTTCCCTGAATATAAGACAGGTGCATGTTATCCCTTAGATTAATTTATTTCCCTGGTTTTCCTTCAGCCTGGGGCCATGTTGGTCAGCTCCTTTGTAATATGGATTTTTCTTTTCAAAAGTAATTTTCCTGCATCTGCTATCTCTGTATCACTGAAGATGCTGTTGTCAATTCATATAAAATCAGGAGGAAGAGGTATTTGGAAGGGTAACATGATATACTCATAGTTGCTTGGCCCATGTGGCCCAGGTTTGGCAAGAAGGACGTGGCAGAGACTTGGTAGAAGCCCTGAACCAGCAGGGATTGCTGTAATTGAATTCCCGGGCATCTCCTCTGCTGCTTTCTACCCCCAGGCAGACTTCTTTGCCTTTTTTTCCTCCTATTTTCTTTCTGGCTTCCATAAATAATCTACAAAGTGGACAATTGGCAGCCAGAAAATCAATTGGCCCTTATATCTTCTCTAATTAATTTCTCATTGTCAAACACTCACAAGGCATTTGTTAGGAATAAACAAACTTTTCTACCTGTTATGGTGCTTTTGATGACAAAACAAGGGTTCAGGGTAGAACAAGCGGGCAAAATTCTAGAACCAAGTCCACTGCCTAAGGCTTACTCTTGTCTTGACTTTTATATCGGCAGAGACCAACATTTTTCCAAATAACAAATTACTAACATAAATAATAATTATTTGGAGTTTCATATATTATCTTTATTACTATCCATACTTTCTTTGTATGCTCAGTTTGGGATTACAAAAGCAAACTGTGGGCGTTATAGATAAATAGAAAATAAAGATGAAAATGATGTGAAAAATCAGGAAGTACATGAAAATTCCTAAGGCTTTGAAATATGCAAGTGAGGAGCAGAGCAGGCACATATTAGATGCTCAATAAATATTTAACATATAAATACAATTTTCAAAAACAGTTCTTAATTATATTTCTATAATAGTTTAGAAGATAACCTATTTGCCTATGTTTGCCAATAGTATTAAATATTTTTCATTTTTTTAAATTTTAAAGGTAACATATTGTTTCTACATATCTATGAGAATGGCTTAAGTAAAAAAAAAAAATCACCGAAAATATCAAGTGCTGATGAGAATAGGAACAATTGGAACTCTTATCCATTGCTAGTAGAAATGCGAAATTGTGCAGCAACTCTGGAAAACAGTTTGGCAGTTTCATATAAAAGTAAATATATACTTCTTCTTATACCCAGCAAGCAAACTCCCAAGTATTTCCTCCAAGACAAATGAAAAGGTGTGTTCCTACAAAAACCTGCATACAAATGCTTAGAGCTTTTCTGTACAAGAAAAAAAATGAGAAGCATCTCACATGTCCTTCAATGGGGAAGATGGATAAATGAATTGGTACATCTCCAGGATGGAATACTATACAACAATGCAATGGAGCAAACTATCAGTGTCTGAAACTACCTGGATAAATTGAAAAGGCATTATGCTGAGTTAAACAAGCTAATCTTGAAAGATTACATGCTTCATGATATTCTCAAATCAAAGCTATAGGGTTTGGTGTGGGGGATCATGTGGCTCTAAAATGAGAGAAAGTGGGAGATTTGGGGGTACAACAAAACTATTCTGTCTCCTAATTGTGCTGGTAGTGAAATGAATTTTTACACATGTTATAATTCCTACATTGTGCATTCAAAAACCCAAATTTTGCAATATGATAATTTTTAAAACATGAAAAATAATACTCTTATTGAATATTATTGAACAACAGGAAAATGTAAAAGAAAATTTAAAAGTTTTCACCATTGACTTCCCTGGAGGCTATATTGGTATCTGTGCTTTCAAGCTTTCTGTACTGTTGGGACAGGTGGAGAGTCATTGGTGAAGCAGATGGTCTCAATTTGTGTCGAAGCCCTTCCATTTACTCATTGTAGCCCTGTGACCTTGAGAAAATTTCCTTACCCCTCTGTGCCTCAGTTTCCTTAAGTATATAATGGAGCCTATGATAGTTCAGGTGCTTTTATAACATCATGTATGTAGTTATATTTTAAATGTACAAATGTGCTTCATGCAAATGTAAAATAACTTACATTAATCATATAGTTTCAGAGTTTTTTCATTTGCCATTATTATTATTATTATTATTATTATTGCCATTATATTATTAACATATGTCTCTGCCAGTATATGAAGATCATCCCAACTACTATGTATTCAGAAGGCTGCTTAGTAATCTATCACATATTATAATACATATGTGATTAATATATAATATAGATTATATAAATTATATATCTAATTTAATAATAAAATGTGATGCTATTTATCCTACTTAACATAATCAATATCAGTAATTTTCTTGTTGTTTTGGAAGTTTTTCTCTAATCCAATCTCAGTGAATTTTCTGTCACCCAGGACATATTCCAAACTTGATGGGTTATTGCTATGGCCTCCCCACTCCATCTCATTCTCTTTCTTTAAAAAACATTGTTTATGAACCAATGGGCTTTGGGGAGCAAAGTGGAGCTGTGTGAGTAGTTATTGCATGATATTGAACCATAAGCTCTTCCTATCTCCTAAGATCCCCTCTTACAAAGGAGTTAGGGGAAAGATTGAGGTAGAGGGGAGCTGGTGAGAAAGAAAACTGGATTCTAGTCAGGAAATGTGGGTGTTCCATTCTGCATCGTCCTCTGTTAGCCGGGTGAAGTTGGGGATTCACTTTACAGTTTCTGGTTCTCAGTTTATTTGGTTCTAGAATGATATGGTTTGATGAGATGAACTCTAAAATTCCACCTTACCTCCATTACAAATGAGGAAACTGGGACTCACAGAAATGAAATGATTTGCCGATGCTCTAATAAGGCAGATGTAGAACTGAGCCTTGAACCCAGGTCTTCGGAGTTTGCATCATGGCTACCCCAAGTGGACTTGAGCAATCCCACCGGGGAGCTGGGGACCTGAGGATGGAAGAGGGGATGCAGCCTTACAGAGTGCCTTTTCCTACCAGGGCAAGCCCAAGGATGTGTGTGGGGAGGATGCCTACACACAGGACTGTCTGGGGGGTCTTTGTCTCTGGGGCCTCATACCCTTGGACCCCTGTTGACAGGGCTGTGTTGAGAGGCCGCCTGTCCCTGTTTCCCTGAGGTGGGGTGGGTGGCTGCTCTCAGCTTGGCCCAGCACCGAGAAGACAGCCTGGCAGATGGTGGTTCGGCTGGCTGCACAGTGGTTGGCTTCCCAGCACTGACGAGCTCGGCTGTGCTCGTTCTGAAGTGGATCTGACAACATTCCTCTCCTGGCAGCCATGTCTTCTCTCCTCCAGTCTTGTGCAAGCAAATGGCTTTGCAGTAGCTTCCCTCACGTCGTCCTGGTGTAGGCTGAGATAGGAACATTAGTCCTACACATTTGCATACATTTCATGGATTTAAATCTTTTCACAAGCTCTCTCCAGATTTCATTTCCTCCTTCCTTTGCACAGGTTTCCCTTCCAGTTGCATAAACATAATTTATTTGTTTTAGTCAATTTTAGGATTATTAAAAACAAAACAAGCAAAGAAATCATCACTCCTTCAATTTACAAATAAATTTGCAAACAAAATCAAACCAATAAACACATGTATCCTATAAACCCATGGAAAGTGCTTTTTCAGCAAAAATCATAACCAGCTGCATTTGTATACGAGCTTCTGAGATTCTGATTTGTAGCTCTTCATTCTTTTTTGTCTCCTATATTCTGACCTTGTTCTTCTTTTTCCCTTCTCCACTTCTGGTTCTGTCTGTTTCCTTGGGTCTTATAGAATTATACAATCTGTCCAATCTTCTTGTGACTCCAGGCCAGTCATTCCCAACTCTAGCTGTACATTAGAATCCCTTGAAAATATAATCTATTTGTTTGATTCTAGGTATACATGTATTTAAAGGTACCCCAGTGATTTGTAGGTAAAAAGTGATAAAGCATTTATAAATGGGATCAATCCTTCCTTTCCCTGTCTAGCTCACTGAAACTTTTCCTCTTCCAGTAATTCTCAGAGAGGAAAGAAAATGTTGCAGGGAGATGGTTATTGCTTTTAGAGTCTGGTCTGGCAGTACTCATCACCATGTCTGGCAGGGTGGTGGCCTTCTCTATGGGTTTTCGTGGCATGTTAGGGGCACAGGATGAACATAAGGTACAATAAGGTTTTTTGCTTATTCTTTTCTTTCTTTTATTAAAAATGGATTTATTGAGGTATAAATTCCTATACAAAATTCTGAACAGATAGAATACATACAATTTGATGAGCTTGGATACACACTGGTCACCACTATCAAGGTAATAGATATATATCCATCACCTCCAAAAACTTCCTTGTGCTGCAAGAACAATTAACATGAGTTATACCTTTTTAACAGGTTTTTAAGTGCATAATATAGTGTTGTTAACTACAGGTGCAATGTTGTACAGAAGATCTCTAGAACACATTCATTTACATAATTGAAACTTTTACTTATTAAATGTCCCCAGAAGGTCCATATTTTGAAGACTTGGTCCTCAGCTAATGGTGCTATTGGGAGGTGGTGGAGTACTTAGGAGGAGGGGCCTAGTGGAAGGAAGTTAGGACATTGGGGGTGTGCCTTCAAGATGATACTAGAACCTCAGCCTCTTCCTCTTTCTCTTTGTTTCCCAGCACCATGAGGTGAGCATCTCTGCTTCACCATGTGCTTTCCTCCATGATATTCTGCCTCACCTCAGGTGTAAAGTGACAGAGCCAAGTGACCATAGACTGAAACTTCTAAAGCTATGAGCCAAAATAAATCTTCTTCTTCTAAGTTGATTATCTCAGGTATCTTATCACAGTGATAGATAGCTAACTAGTGTACCAATTGAACATCAACTCCCATCTCTCTTGCATTTGTAATTCTAAAAACAGAAGATGAAATATGAATAAAATGCAAAAGGGGAAAAGAAGCTCTATTGCAGAAATTTGAGTGGGAAGATTTTGCTTCAGTCATTATACATTTCAGTACATATGGTATCGCTATTTTGAGTTCTTGTGGGCCTTGTTCTTTTTAAAATACTTAGGGACATCCTGGCTATAAAGACATGAGGCATTTTGCACAGGTTGTATGTTTAAGCTCATGGGAAGAGGATCATAAAGCGAATCTTTCATGTCCACCTTATGCTAGGTATTGAGAAAACTCTTTTCTCTTTGCCTAAGCACCTGTGTTGAATTTGGTAGCTGTGGTGTTTGGACTGATTTAGCAGTAATTAATCTCCAGGCTAATTATGAGCTCTGTTGTCATTTTGCTAGATGTAATTAAACTGCATAGCTGGAGAAAGTTTGGAAACTATGGTTTCCAAGAAAACTCTTCCCTGCAACTTGGCAAGGAGCTCAAGAGTGACAACATAATCAGCCAATTAAATATAAGCTGGAAGCCTGATGTCCTTCAGGATGAATTTACAAGAAGAAGACAAATGTATGTTCACAAGAGGCACCTGCTGTTTTACTGCTGTCTTTTTGGAGAGAGTTTGGAGTATTCTAGAGTTTTTCTTCCATTAATCCTTTCGATAGTTTTATTTAAGAGGAGGCAGGACAAGCATTTTAGACCTTTTCAAACAGATAAGATGAATAACATCATCAAGTCATCAAGTTTAACTATCTTGTCAAAGGGCATCTTGACCATGAGTTAGAAAGGTTTTAATAATACATTTCCTTCTAAAATATGACCCTTAGATACACAGATTCCTATAATAGCTCTCAAATATATAAGAAAGTTAGACTAGCATGGAGATACGCATAGGTTCTTTGATAAATAAATTATTTAAGTTTTTTTGAGGTCAATGGTCTGCTTCATTTTTTTCTTTCTTTTTTTTTTTTTTTAGCTTCTGGGAAGAAGATATGGACCGTGTGCCAACCATAAGCTAGTGGAAGGAAACTGTCTCTGGATCACACTGGCCTTGGCTTTGCTCAGCCAAGCTCATCTACTACAGAGTTTCCAAAAGTGTATGCAGGTGTGTATGTACTCCATCAGCCACGTTTAGGAATTCAGGATTATTTGGAGTGATACATGAACTCATATAGGTAGAGTTTTAAAATTATAGGGTATATTTCATAATTACCTTTTATATTTATAACAAGACTTTTCTTTCACAATAGTAGAAAAATGGGTCCTTTTGAGAAGAAATTTATTTTATTTAAACTGAAAACTGTATAATATCATCAATTTTTAAATAAATGATAATAAGGTCAATATGTGAGCACAGCCCAAGTCATGAAAATGGCATATGAATGACTAATGTTTGGGAAACAGGAATCTCTATCATTGTTTCCTAGTCTTGTTCAGAGGTCTATTTCCTTGATTCATGGGTTAGTCAGCTTTTCATTGCTGAGAGCAAAATACAAAAACAGCTTAGAAGAGGAAAAGTTTATATTAGACTCACAGTTTCAGAATTGTGAGGTGCCAAGAAGGGCAGCTGTCTGATCCCAGGGGCAGATTGGCTGGAGTCGCATGGCCGAATGGAAGGATCCTTAGAACTTAACAACAGTCCACTGGTCGGTGGAAGTGAGAACTACTCAGACCTTCTTCTACTGAGTTGATTAAACATGGTTTACATTAATATGATAATGGAAATTTATTTATTTAAGCAACAGAATTACTATCACATTTTAAAGTTTTCCTCTGCCTTGATAATACCCGATTTTAAGCAGGTTTGATAGTGATTTCATCATAGAACCAATTTATTTTATCTTGAAGGATATGTATATTGATGCCAATTCAGACCATTCCATAATCCAAAGTAGTACCTCTCCATTGTGACATTTACTGAAGTATTTTAAATACTACAAGAATATCTGATTAAAGTGTGCAATGAATCCACTTTCAAGTGTTGTTAGCCAAGGCCTGATATTTGAAATTTATAGATACATATATTATTTTATTTACTTTTCTTCTGTTTCCTGGTGATCCCAAACATTTAACCATGTTCCCTTCCTGACACCTGTACTACCATTACTGTATCAAAGAATGCAGACCTTACCCAAGCAAGCCCTCAGAGTTAGTTGTTTGCTGATGGCAGACTCAGTTAATTCTTCTCAAATAGTGCAAACAGTCTGGAGAGGTTCCTTTTTGTTGATTTGTTTCCAAGAGGACTTGCTGGAAACTGCCCATCTCTGTGGTTTCATTTCACAATTTTTCTTGGCTACATTTCCCTTTGCACATCATATTTATTATCATCTTATTTATCCCAGGCTTACAAATCAATCCATCAATTAACAAGGACTCGTTGAACATTTTTTTTTATGGTAGGCATGTGTTGTTTGTCTTGCCAGGAAAACATTCCCCTCTCCTATAGTAACTGCTCTTCGTGTTTCCTCTGGGAGAAATGTCCTTCTGCAATTCTTGGTCATGAGCTTTAGATGCCCCTCCTGCCCCAGTCACAGGCATGTGACTTAGAATGGCTAGCCAATATATTCCATTCCTCCGACCCTAGTAACTCATATGGCAGAAGACACACAACACAAACATTCTATGTGGAATAAATTTTATGAATTTTGCTAAAATTTGAGAGAAGAGAAGCACTTTTTTCTGCTAGTATTACTAATCAGATACAATATTTTAGGGGCTGTCTTTAATCCCACCAATAAGGTCTTTGGATAGTGAAGCCCCAATGAAGAACAAAAAAAATTCCAGAGCCTGGAATTAAGAGAAAAAAAATTTATGTGTTCCTTAGAAAACCTGATCCAATATCAGGCTTGTTTTATCAGGTTTGCTGCTATGACTAAAAGACCCATCCAGAACAACTGTAGAGGAGGAAAAATTTATTTGAGGGCTCACAGTTTCACATGTCTTAGTCCATAAAAGGCTGACTCCATGCGTAGGGACTCGAGATGAGGCAGAACATCATGGTGAAAGAGTGTGGCAGAGATGGCTAACATGATAATTAAGAAGGGGGAGGAGGGAGTATGGGGTAGAGGGAGAGAGAGAGAGTAGTTACCGATCTCCTCTTGCCAGATACAAATATATATCCTACTGCCATGGCCCCAGTGCCTTGCCTCCTCCAGCCATGCCCCACCTGCCTTCAATTACCACTCAATCCCATCAGGTGATTAATCCACTGATTCGGTTAAGACTCTCATAACCCAATCATTTCCCCTCTGAACTCTCCCCCATTGTCTCACCTGAACTTCTGGGGACACCTCACATCCAAACCATAACAAGGCCACTTCTAGACCTTAAGAGTATACAAGATAGTATTCTTTAACCTAGAGTTGTTTTTCTAACTCTTAATAAAAAGGATTATACATGGGGTTAGAAATGATGGTGGAACGTGATGATCATTATTATCTAAAGTACATGTATGAAGATATGAATTGGTGTGAATATACTTTGTATACAACCAGAGATAGGAAAAATTGTGCTCTATATAAGAATTGTAATGCATTCTGCTGAAATATATAAATTAAAAAAAGGAAAATAGACCAAAACACTCATTATGTATAAAGATTCTAGAAAATAAAAATTCTGGCTTCTGGGGATTTACAGTAAAGTGGAAAGTACAGGAGACATTCTCATCAAATTAACATCACTCTTCCTGATGTGCTATTTTTTCTCTTTATCTCTGCACTCATTGCTTTATGTCAGGACTATTTACTTATATCTCTTTCTTCCATGATAGATTTCAGAAAAGAGAGCAGATCATCTATTGACCTTCTTGTCCTTCAATATTTAATACAAGTGCTTTGCATATTCAGGAAGTTTTTTATTGAGTTTGCTTGAAAAGATAACCGGTGTTACTCAGGGTTTTCTGATAAGCACCAAATGAGCAGTGGAGAGCATGAGGTCCTATTGTCTGGGGTTAAATAGCCTTTGTGTGTGTGTATCCTCGGGTCAGGCCCTCACTCAAATTGCTACCACTCCATGATGGTTGTTGTGTTTTGTTCTGTTGAGCATGACAGCATTTCTGGGGCTCAGGACTAGACAGAGGTAGCTTTGTAAGTAAGGATGGCCCAAGGGGGACTGGGGGACTCTGGATCCAGGAATGAGTATTTTTACAAAGAATATACTTCACTCTCAAAATAATGTTAAATAAAATTGTCCTTTCACCAAATATAACTGATAAAACATACATTATAAGCTTAATAAAGAAAAAAATGAAAGAAAACTGACTCCCATGAACCAAGAGTTTGTGAAATAACAATCACATCTTGATTGTAATCACCCATCAACCTTTTGTTGCTCAATTTACTCTTAACTAGTTTTACATAGTTGAGCTGTGTTCTGATTGTTTCATTATTCTTGGAGTTGTGAATCTTTGTTTTTCCTAAAACAAACTGAAGTGATTTCCTCCCTGGTAGTTCTTTGTTTTCAGAAAGGGAAGCACCTAAAGCTACTTTCTCCAAGGTATATACCTAGATATCTGCATTTAGCATTCCTTTCTTTTGAATTCTTTTTTTTTTTAATCAGGGATTGAACCCAAGGGCACTTAACCACTGAATAACTTCCCCAGCCTTAAAATTTTATATTTTGAAATAGAGGCTCACTAAGTTGCTGAGGCTGGCTTTGAACTTGCAACCTTTCTGCCTCAACCTCCTGATTTGCTGAGATTATAGGCATGCACCACCAGGCATGGCCTTTCTTTTAAATTCTGATTGACATGAAGAGGAAGGTCTTCCTCTTATAGGAGTGTGTATTTGAGAACCAAATGATGCTTTTATTACATAAGGAAAGACTCAGAGAAGGAACAAAAATTACTTGGGCATGTTCAAAACATGCACTCTCTTCATCTGGGATAATGCTATTCTGTGAGATGTGAAATAATAATGGCTTTCATTTAATAATTCCTTTCTATAGTTTTATTACATAATTAAATATACTTTTCATAAAAGAATGATAGCTAGGATCAGACAGACCCTACTGTGAATCCCTGTGCTATCTGGGTCTTGAGAGTCTCCCAGAGGCCCATGTGTTAAAAGCTTGGTCCCCAGAGTGTCTACTGGGAGAGTGTAGAAACTTCCAGAGGTGGGGCCTAGTGGGGGTTCTTTCAGTCTTGGTGGTGTGCTTCTAGAGAGGATTGTGGGACCCTGGCCCTTCCTCTCTCTCCTTATTTGCTTCCTGGCTTGTGTTGTAAATAGTATTCCTTTTTTCATACAACTTTCATGATGTCCTACCTTGCTACAGGCCTAAAAGCAATAGGTCCTCCTGATCATGGACTGGAATCTCTAAAACTACAAGTCAAAATAAAACTTTTATCTTTCAAAGTTGATTATCCAAGGTATTTTGTTATAGTAACAGAAAGCTAACAGACCTTGCATCACCATTTGCTGGAGCTCTTAATTGTAAACAATCCTCAGTTTACTCATCTCTTCCTCATTGGGTTGCTATGAAGATTGAATGGTCCAATGTCTATGAAATCAAAACAAAATGGTGGTAGTAGCAGTGGTTAAGGAGTAGCAAGAGTGGTTAGTATTGTATGGTCCTTCCCTATTTCCTTCTTAGGAAGCATGATATAAGAGCAATTCCACATTTTTTTTCCCCAGGACTGACTGGGCAATATGGCGAGGTAGGCCCCCTTCTTCCTTGAAGGATACAGATGTGATTTAGCTGTGCATACTTCCAGGAAAACTATTTTTCACTCTAGGGTATACTTCCAGGGAACGTAAGAATGAAAATTAATAGAAAATAACCTGCCGAAAATGCTGCAAAATTATAAGAATAACCTAATATTAGTTTTTGTGTAGCTGAATTTTTTTGTTAAAGAAATTAAATTCCAGCAAAACTAGCTTTGATCAAAAACGTTGACCCAATTTCTTATAAGAAATAAGGATGTTACTGTCAATTGAACAGAATAATAAAGACCATGAAAGGAAAACAATTTTTTGCCTCTTGTTCTCTGCCAAATCCCAGTTCCTAAAACTGGAATGTAAGAAGGACTCAACAAGTAATTATTGAATGAACAAATGCATTGTTGTTAAAAGAAAGAACAGGTAGACTTGGACTGAATTTTCAGCATGATAAATGAGACCTTACAAAATAAATTGGATAGAAGCAACAGGGTTACCGAAGTTACCGATCTCCTCTTGCCAGATACATATATATATCCTACAGCCATGGCTGAAGTTACTATTCTCTGAAACTCTTTATGAGTAGGTGTGAATCTATTATAGCCAAGATTGTGTCAGTGTGATCTTTAAAGGGAAGAAGAAAGACCAAGTATAACCTATAGTTTGGAGGCTCTTGAATGCTCATGGAAAGTTCCTTGTCTTGAGACTTGGAAACCTTTACCAAACTACGGGAATATTTATCCATGGTTAGTCTCTGACTCCTAATCATACCTTAAGACAAAATTTCCAACTACAAACCTGTATTGCTTCTTATGCTATTTAATTGCAAGGCACTTGTCACCAACGTAAGCGGATGATAATATTCCCAGTGATATTTAGTCATAGATTGTCTCTCGGTCATGGCTGAATGGCATTGTTGTTTTCTGTCTGCAGACAGAGGAATAGAGCCATTCTCAAGGTTCTACAGGTCATATGGAGTTTTCTGTGTTCCAGACTATCTTCAGAACCAGGATATCCTAATATAATTGGGTTCTATTTTCCTTTTGAAAATAATGTAGTATATTGAGGTACTTTTTTTTTTTAACCTTTCCATGAGTAAATGCTTTTTTCATTTAAATGCCTTCTTGGAACCAAGCCCATTCATTAAAAATATCCTGAAAATTCCGGGGTAGACCATTGCTCACTCTATCATTGGTTTTTAAATCACATAGTATTTTGAGAAAGAATTGTATTACCATGCTGAGGTACCCATAGTTATTTAAGGACAACATAACTAATAAACAAGGACACTATATTTCTGTCCCCAATCATCTACAAATGGACAGGTTTTATGCTAAATTTGTAACTAGTTAGTTTTGTTTGGAGACTTAATAGTTAGAATACCAGAAATAAATCACTTTTCAAAAGTGTCCATAATACATCTCAGAAAGGCACAGGTGGAAGACAATGTTTGAACTAATGAAACTCACAAAGCAGAAAGACAACAAATAAAATTTAAAGATCACACATCGTCAACAATACCCAATGATGATGTTGATGGAAACTAAGATAACAACACACTAAAACTAATTTAGTTACATTTGATATGAAAAAAAAAGGCAATTTGTGGAAACTAAGATGACTAAAAGAGTATAAAACATCCAGTATTTTCTGATTTAATTGAAGGTGTAATTCATGAAGTTAGGATCATTCATAATACAATATTTCTAGAAATATATTTGTGCTATATGGACTCATGGATGATAATATCTGAAGCATCCAACTGAGAGAGTTGCATGGATTAATGGAGTACATCTGGGCATCAGTCCAATAAAAATGTTAGCTGAATGCTTGCTTGGGAGGAAAATGATATTGAGAACTAGATGGCTACAAACAATTGATACTGGTTAAACAGAATGTTCTCCTCCTTCTTTTTCCACTCACTTCTGAACTAGGTCAGCTATGTACCTTTGAGAGAAAAGAAGACTTCAAACGACTCCTGTAACACAAGTCACTTTTCAAGCTATAGACTTCTTTTTAGATAGATTGACATTTTATAAAATTACCCAAACTTTATAGCAAGCTCTTAATAATGAAGGCTCTACATTTAATGCAGATAACTCAGATTTATACTGCACACTTCTTAGAAGATCAAAGTATAATACTTAATTCTCAATCTCTATGAAACTATATATGTGCATACATGTATTTTGTGCCAAGAACAGTAGGAAGAAATGGAATGACACTAACTAGGTCTTGTGGTAGGAACTCCTTTCTTTCCTGGTTTGAAACACTTCCCAATGGGAAGTTGCCCATGAAAAACATAAAGAACATAAAACCCTAAGCTTATTAAGTGTCCCTGTATCCCACTTGCCAGTCAGAAAGAGAAGGCAACTAGAAGGCCTTTAAGTGATTGGTAATGAGAGTAGCAGAAAGGATAGGGTGGTGTGTGACAGATGAGCTAGGTGCACTAGCTCTTGACCTGGTCTGAACGTCACTTTTGCTCCATTCATAGTCACAGAGTGACTAAGTTGTTGGTAAAATAAAAATCCTTTGCCATGTACCACAATGATTTGTTTAGACTCTAGTGGAATAACGTGTGCAGAAGTGTTTTGCTGGTTGTAAAGAACTGTGTAATTGTGAAGTGTGGATGTTATTATCCTCTCTAATGGAAAGCTCCCTGAGGGTTTATACCTTTCATAAACCTCTTCCAGCTGCCTACTTTATTTCCCAAATACCCCTCCTTTGGCTCTTCCTCCTTTTTGTTCTAATTACATCCAGGAGGAAGCCTCCATTAGGAATTAATGAGCTTTAGTACCTTAATTTACCATCTGCTCCACCCTCTCCCCCGCCTTTTAACAAATGAAGGTGTGTCTCAGCCTCAAGACCTTATGTTGGTTGTAGATAGACAGATGGGAGTGATTCAGATGAGAAAGACTCTTTTTCTATGGTACCAAGGTCATATTTGGATTTGGGGCTGTTTTTGGAAAGCAGATGGTGACTAGAATGTGAAAAGGCCTCTGTTTAGATCTCCCACTATGGAACACACTGACCCCACTGGCAATCATTCATTTATGCATGCATTTATTAATTAATTGTTTTGTCTGCTATGTGACCACCTCTATGCTAGATATTAGGGTTATAAAATTGAAAAAAATCAAGCTTTTTTCCTTGAATTGCTCACATTCTAGTAGAGGAAACAAATAGAGGTAGTCAGGTAATTAAAATGCAATGTTTGGTGTGCTATAACACATACTTTTGAATATAGGGGAAGATAGAAGAGCTGAAATACTCTCAGAAGTTGGGGCTTTCAGAGAAGGGACTGTACTCTCAGCTCCCTTTATGCCTACTAGCAGAGGGAGCTGGTTTGCAGACCAGTATTTGGCTGATAACCACAATTCCACATCTCTCTTCTCTGTCTCTATATAGGTTCTGTGTAGCTTAAGATTTCACCTAGGATATAACTAAGAGAAAGTGTATAATAATTCCTCCAACTCTATTTTTAGTAACTATGTGCCACTTATTGTTTAGTAAGGAGGATGGAAATAGAAAACACATGGCACATAAAACTGTTTATAAAGGTGTGAGTGAAACCCACACAAGGGATTGTGCAGGAATCTGAGAATACTATCAGCTGAGCTAATGCAACCTCTATATACAAAGGGGAAAAGAGAGCAACCAGTAGATTGCTAAGTTGGGTTCCATCACCTCCACACTGGGAACTAAGCTTCTTACAGATGAACCTTGCAGGAACAAACCACATCAAAACTATAGCCCAGGGGTTAACTATACTGAAAGATCAGGATCCTCAGCTAGAACATGAAGGTCTGAGAATCCAGGCTTGTTCATTCCAAAAAAGCCATGATACACACACACACACACACACACACACACACACATACATAATCTCTATATATTTTCATGTCTGTTTATTAAACATTTTTCATATTTTTATTTGAGTGTTTATATACATTAAAGATGCATGCATATATTCTCTCTCTCTCTCTCTCTCTCACCCCCCCCACACACACACTGCCTGAAATTAATGGCACACAAGTTTTTTCCTAACATTTTTTTTTTTTTGGTACTGGGGATTGAATTTAGGGGCACTCAACCACTGAGCCACATCCCCAGCCCTATTTTGTATTTTATTTAGAGACAGCATCTCACTGAGTTGCTTAGCACCTTGCTTTTGCTGAGGTTGGCTTTGAACTTGCACTCTTCCTGTCTCAGCCTCCTGAGTCGCTGGGACTACAGTCATGCACCACTATTCCCAGAATTTTTCTAACTTTTACTTTCTTACTTGAGATTCTAGGGGGACATTTGAGCCAAACACTAGTTTATCAAAATCTTAGCTAGTTTTCTTTCTTTTTTAAATTTTTAAACTCTTTGTTCCAAAAAATTCAAACTTATGCCAATGTGCAAAAAATAGTGTAATAAACCACTAAATGTCCATTATCTTGCATCAGTACTTGTCAATTGATGACCAGTCTTGTTTCATTTATCTTCCGTCCAATTTCCCCCCTTCTATTATTTCAAAGTATATTCTAAATACCATAGCCTAATCATTTAATTTTTGCTGTACTGAAGACATGATAAAGTCATTTTTAATAGACTATTTTTCTCAATCACAAATTAAGCATATATATTTGAGAGCTGAATCACAGGTAACATTTAATATATTTTTTTTAAATGTCAGGCCAATTTTACCCTCAATTACTTTAATCTAATAAAGACATGATTTTAAAAATTCAGTTAAGTCACATGATATGTTAGAGTCTGTAAACAAGTCTGGATGGCGCCTGGCAAATGTTAGAGTCTGTAAACAAGTCTGGATGGCGCCTGGCATGTTGCCAGAGGGAGTGGTTTGTAAAATAACGCCAGTGAGCCATTAAGTGTGGAGATTCCTTATTGGTTGACTGATGTATCTAGTTTATGCTAATTAAGATAAGCTGTGTGGAATGTATAAATACCTCTGTTGTCCTACAATAAACGGCTCCCACTCCTGCTGTATCAATCTACACAAGTTGTTGTCACCCCCCGGTTATTTTGCTGCAGCCAGACTGCAGCAATGATACATATTTATTTTTTGTTTTTGCATTTTAAAATCTCCCAAGGGCCCAGATACCAAAGGCCTAGTCACAATGCTATGACACTACTGGGAGGTGGTAGAAGCTTTAGGAGGTGGGGCTGAATGGATGTTCTTTTTTTTATTTCACTGGTGGTGTGTCCTTGAAAGAGATATTGGGACCCCAGTTGCTTCTCTCTCTCTCTCTCTCTCTCTCTCTCTCTCTCTCTCTCTCTCTCCACTCTCTGTCTTTCTCTGTATCTCCTGGCTACCATGAGGTGATCAATCTTTCTCTTCCATATGTTCCTTCTATGGCATACTGTGCCTCCACAGGCCCAAAGTAACCATGCAAAGTAACCATGGACTAAAACCTCTGAAACTATGAGCCAAAGTAAATCTTTCCTCCTTTTTATGTGGATTATATCAGATATTTTGTCAGACCATGGAAATCTAGATAACTTATAATGATGATGATAAGTGGGATTTTTGATGTGATTATGACTGGCAGTACAGTTCAGAAACTTTTGGAGTTGATGTGCAAGGAATTTGGAAGTTCGGTGAAATGAGCTAGAAAATGCTGTATGCTTAGTGGGAAATTCTGAACCTATCAGACCAGAATGCTGATAGGAATGACAATTGTAAAGTCTGTGCTGATGAAGTTTCAGATGGAAATGAGGACTCTACTGGGAATTATGGTAGACTCCCCTTGTGTTATACTCTTGCAAAGAACTTGTCTACATTTTGTTCATGCCCTGAGACTTGTGTAAAGTTGAGTTTAAAGGTGACAGAGTGGTTTGTCTGGGGGAGGAAATTTTTAAGGCAGCATGGGATTGAAGCTATGGTATGGTTATTACTGGCTACTTTGAGCCAAATTTATAGTAGAATCCAGAGCAAAAAGCAGAGTGGAAAGTGAAATTTTATATTTTGTCCAGAAAAGGAGCAAGTTTGATGTATCCAAGGTGGTGTGGAGTTTAGATGCCAACTATGCACCAGAACAATAGGAAAGATACCTTGAGTTCATCTTAGGAATTAGCAAAGCCCCACCCACAACAAGCTCCAATATGTGAAGTGAAAATTGTCTCAAAGACTTTCCTTTGAGAAGGGGACTCTGCTCACACAGAGTGACTGAGGGAATTGTTTCATTATAAGGACACTCAGAGACTGCTGTAGCTGTGGTTTGAGCAGGTTTTCACACAGTTTGAGCTGGGGTCAGACCTTGCCATCATCCATGTGATGTTCTTTTTGTCTTGAAACAGAGAATGCAAGAGTTGTGGGGTCAAGAAGACTTCCACTGAGACTTCAAAGGGAAGCCGGGAGGCCAGGTGATGTGTAGCAGTGTTAAGAGTCCCTGCAAGCAGCCTCTGATGGAGCAATTCATAATAAAGTTATGAGAGTGAGGCGAAGGCTGCAGTGGAGACCTAAGGAAGTTAGAGATACCAGGACCACGGAACACCTGCTGAGGGAAGCTGAAGGCAACCAGCAGACATAGTCCATGTGGCCCATAGCCAGCAAGGCCATAGGCACAGGGCTGCCCAAACTCATTGGAGTTCACACCACACCACTGGGTATCACAGATAGCAGACACTGAGCTGTAGGACTTAATGTTTGCCCGGCTGAGTTTGCTCTTCCTTTGGTGTGATTCTTCCTTGTTTTTTTTTCCCCATTCCTCCTCCTTTTTTTTTTTTTTTTTTTTGGTATAGGAATGTTTATCCGGTGCTGTTACATCCTAGAAATGCACATCTTTTTATTTATTTGTAAAGGGGCTCACAGCTAAGAATGGTTTGTCTTGAGTCTCAGGCTTTTGAGCACTAAGTCTAAAAAACACACGTGTGGAAATAAAGAGAACAATCATTTTATTCCTATACTGAGTTAAGACTTTGGGGACTCCTGGAGATGGGCTAAATTCATTTTGGATTATGAGATGTTTATGACCCTTAAAGAGGCCAGGGACAGAGTACTATATTTTGGATTTGAAATGTCCTTCAAAGGCCTATATGCTAAAGACTTGGTGGTCAACAGCTTGGGGTGCTATTGGAAAATGGTGGAATCTTAAGGAGGTGGAGCCTAGTAGAAGGAAGTTAGGTAAAAGGGGCCCCTCCCTTGAAGGGTTTATAGGGAGTTCAGCCCCTCCCCTTTCTCTGTTTCCCTGTTGCCATGAGATAGACAGTTTTTATTTCACATGTGCTCCCCACCATGATAAACTGCATGCCATAGGCCCAAATGAACATGGGCAGCTGACCATAGACTGAAAACTCTCCAACTCTTAGGCAGTTGATGATCTCAGGTATTTTGTCACAGTGATGGAAATCTAACATATTCATATAACTATTTATTGTATTTTAATTTAAAGATACTGGTTTATATTTTTATTCATCCTTTTTTTTTTGCTTTGCTTTATAAAGAAATTTTTATATGAGTTATTTACCTGCTCCCCTTTCCCAGAAAAAAAAAAATCTGGAAGCTACAGTGGGGCACCTTTTATGAGATGACATTTTTTTCTCTCTGACTTGTAATGTCATATATTCCATGTAGCATGTGTCAACATACAAATATCCTGAGCTGGATATCTGTTTTTATTCTGTTGGCTTATGATTTTTTGATTACTGTGCCACTATTACACTGTCTTAATTAATACCATTTATGACAGTTCTTTATTTCTAGTGTTCAGAGTCTTCTGAAGTATCCTGAATCTTCTTGGCCTGCTCTTCCATGAATATTTTAGATTCAGTTTGTCAAATTCCCTGGGGGAAAAACAAAAACCAAACCAAACCCAAATAAAACAAAACACAAACAAAAAATACCTACTGCTGTATGGCAGTTGACTTCTAAAAAGATCCGAATTGTAAAATCCACTTGTTGAGAACTTTGAAAATTTTCTGGAAGTTTATTACCTGGAGAATGCAGGAGACGGGTACTTAAAACACACAGGAATAAAATGATTGTTCTCTTTATCTCCACATGTGTGTTTTTTTTTTTTTAGAAAGATTAACTTGATTGGAAATAATGATAATATTCATCTTTTCATATTTTTGTGACCCATATCTGATGTGGCTTCCTATTCCCTTCAAGGTCTTTCTTTGAAATATGGACTACCTCAGTGACAAAACAAAGTCAAGATGAAATATGACAGAGTATCTCAACCAGGTGTCCCAAAAAGTGTCCACCATGGACCCAATATGTAATGCATTGATGGGTGAGAATCAGGGGCTGATTATTGAGATATCCCTGAAGATTACCACTGCACTATAACTGAATCACCATTAATTTAAAGAATGCTTAAGGCTTGCATTAGTTATCTATCCCTGTGTAATCCATCACCATTGCTTAAGGTTCTTCAACACAGGTGGATTAGATCTTCTGCTCAGCACTCATCTGCCTCCTATAAAACTTTGGACTAGACCACATTTGTTTTTTAATTCTTTTTTTTTAATTAGTTGCTCATGACAATACAATGATCATCTTGAGGCTGAGCTGGAGAAGAACCCATTTTTGAGCTCATGTAGGTTTTGGCAGATTTGCTTCTTTGTTGCTGTGTGGCTGAGGGCCCCAGCTTTTTGTGGGCTGCCAGTTGGAGGCTACCCTTCATCTTAGAGGCCACCTGCAGATCCTTGCCACACGGGCCTCCTCAACACTGCTGCTTATTCTAAGTCAGCAAAGAGAATCTCTGATCTGCCCGGGGCCGATCCTTCTTAGAAGCATTTTCACCTGATTCTCCTAGGTCCATCTTGGTAAATATGGACCTTATTTAACATTTGCAAAACCCCTTCACATCTCTCTCTCTCTCTCTCTCTCTCTCTCTCTCTCTCTCTCTCTCTCTCTCTCTCTCTCTCTCCTCTCCCTCTCCCTCTCCCTCTCCCTCTCCCTCTCCCTCTCCCTCTCCCTCTCCCCCCCTCCCTCCCTCTCTCTCTCTCTCTCTCTCTCTCTCTCTCTCTCTCTCTCTCTCTCTCTCTCGTCCTAGATCCTGCCTACATGCAAAGGGAGGTGATGATTGCACAGGCTGTGAACACCAAGGGTGCAGGAATCACAGGGTCACTTTGGAGCTCTTTGCCATTGGGCTAAAATAAAATGGAAGAAAAATGATCACTTGAGGTTCCAGCTACCTATTTGTTTCTGGAACGAGGCTTGCTTTTTTAGGGGCGATGTGGCTGCAGCTCCATTTGGCCTGGTTGCATCTGTGAGAATGGAAACATCAATTTAAAATAAGTAGCCTCACCTTGCTGTTTCATAGACTTGGAGGAACACGCTAAGTCCTCCTATGAGAATGCATCCCCCTCAGAGAATAGCTCCTCCAGGCATTCCACAAAGGTCTTTTTGTAGTCAGCAGCCCAGGAAAGAGTTAAGCCCTGACTTTTGTTCCCAAGCCAGGAGTTTTGATTAGATGCTTAATTGTGATTAGAAGCTTATGTTTAGGGTACAGGCTTAGCAACTTGAAACATTCAGACACCACATTTTGTACCTATTCTTAAGCCTGCCCCCAGGATATGAATAAAAGGAATTGTGAGGTGTGCTGTTGGTACAAACACTGGGCAGACAATTGTCTTCCTGGCCCTGCTACAATTCACTGGTACAGGTGACTCTGTTTGTGGCATTTGTGCTGTACATCTCTCTTCACCTTTCAGGCCCCAGCCTGGGAAAAATTTCCGTCACAGCAGGGATTAGTGCCTAATGGCAAGAGAAAAAGCAATTAGCATTTCCTAACAGCTAACCAAACACAAAGGCTTCCCCCAGCCTTGGATGGAACACCTTTGACCATTCCTTGCTCCTCTGCTGTAAAGCCCAACACCTTACAATTTGTGCTTAATTACACAGGAAAAGAGAAATCTGTTTCTCCCGGAGAGCCTCTGAGAACCTGTTGGGGAAAGCTTTCAATTTTAATTACAGAAGAAATACTGGCTGAGGCGATGTTGAAAGGGAATTACCTTTCCTTTTTTTTTTTTTTTTCTTTCTGATTTTGCAAAACAGCTGGCCAAATAGAGCACTGGAGTTCTGTTTAGGAAACCTGTGCAGGGTGGCTACAGGCCGTGCTGGGGTTCATTTTGCAAATCAGCTTGAAAGATTTCTTTTGGGCTTAAGGAAGCTAATTTAAACATTGCCTGTGTACAGAAACTTTAATCCCTCTTAATATGTCAGCTGTGCCATCAGAAAAAGCACACCTCCTGCGCTGGCAGACTGGAGAAGAAAACCAATACTGTCTTCATTATTCAAACCATCAGCCCATAGACAAAGGGGAGAGCGAGAAACAAATCATCCAGGTGACACCCAGGTCTTCCCTATTTCATCTTGACAGGGTTTTGTTTCAATGCCTTGCTCCCTCTCCCTGCCCCCTTTCTGCCACTATTGCCTCCCTTTACTCTTTATGGTAATTGAAGCTGGGCCCCAAAGCCCTCAGAGGCTTGTATCTTCTTCTCACATGAGTGACGCTTCAGTGATAAACTTGAACTTAAAGTTACTGAGGCGGAACTGAGGGTTCATTTGATAGCTAGTGGTTTTCAGCAGCTCTGCAGGGCTTCGGGGACGCAGCATGAGGTAGATTGTTAATGTCCTGTGAGGGAAAACAATAACACATTTCATTAATGCGTTCATGTGTGAAGCATCCATTAGTGCACTGGAGGTATTAATGACGTTATGCTTTAAACTGACATGTGGAGCATGACAGGAATTGCAAGGTCAGATGGGAACAGATGACATGATGAACAAATATTTGAATGGCTTCATTTGCCTGCAGGTCAAATGGTAGGTGCAAGGAATGGAGGAGGTGGGACATAGAAGGGAATCCTTTTCTTTTAACATAGACCAGTGGAAGCAAAAGGAAGGAGACGTGTGTGCACGTGCACGTGTCCCATCCCTTTAAAGAACCAGAAGGGTGGGGGAGGCATGCACAGAGAATAGAAGGGACCAGCTGAAAGCCACAGGTCCTGTGATGGTTTGAGTGTGCTGTCGGCTGGTAGGACATCCTCCTCAGGCAAAAGCTTTCTCCAGAGAACCCCTTATCAAACCAGGTAGGGTATTCTTTGCCCAGCCCAATAATGAGGGACACGGAATTTGCAAACACAAATGTTGGCCAGTAGGATTGTTGGTGTCTTCATTGAGCACCTGGAGGCCTAAGGCAGTTTTGCATGGTACTGGGAGAAAAAAACATGAAGAATCAGATTGACATTGACCTTGAGTAGCAGGGAGTTTGTTGCATATTTAGCATCTATGAAGGATATGAGAGTTATTTGAACCGGCATCAGTGTAGAGAAAACAAGTGACTCTGATCGCATACATTTGGTTTGCCAGAGAGTTCTGGTTTTTATGTTTGTTGTCCCAGCATAATGATGCGAACTTTTAAAGCCTTCCTAATTTGAGATAAAAGTGATACATACCATTAGAAGTCAGGACAGTGTTTCTACAGTAAGATTCTGTTTCTTTTTCTGGGTGCTAGTTCCATAGGGGTTGTCGCCCTGTATATATGATTTGTGTTCTTCCTATATATATGTGCTATGCGTCAATGAAGCTGTTAGGGTTTTCCTTTTTACATGTTTCTGGGAAACACTCACTAGCATGTCCAGCATTCCCTTAACTCCCCTCTTCTCACCAAAGTAAGAGGATTAGTTCATGCACATTTTAGCACATGGCATTTTAGCTCCGTCTAACTGAGTAGAACTGACCACTCCTTGATCAAGGTCACAAAGACTGAAAAGGCTGCCAAATGAACCATGTGAGCAAGGAAACACAGAGCAGAGCAGGGAAGGTCTGGATGGTCCTCAGCACAATGACACAGACCAGGGCCTGGACTCCAACTGCAAAGATGTGTGGTCCTGGCCAGGGAGGCTTGGTAGTAGTTTATCATCTCAGTTCCAGGGATGGTTCCATTTCTAAAAAATTCATGGCAGTGTAATTCATTGAACTGATTATAAATCTGAATGAGGCAGTAACGGTTTAGATTTTGCTTTGATAATAAGATGTGGAAAAAGTATTTGTTCTTCCTGCAGCAGTTGAAGGCTCACTGTAGATTCTGAGTGGGGCGGGCTTGACGGCTGTGGATCAGGCGAGAGATGTCAGCGGCACACATCTCAGGGCGACAAGTGTAATTCAACATGAAAGATCTAAGCGTTTGGCAGCTTCTCTGTGGAGGGTGCCCTTTGTTTTCCTTTCTCAGATTCCAATCGTCTTTCCCAGCCAGAGAAGACAATTCCCTGAGTGTTGTTCTGAAGCAGAGTGAGGGCTGACCTGCAGCTAAATTAGCAAGAGAGCTGGCTTCACATGCTGAGAGAATCTGATGCCAGCTTGGACAATCTCAAATGGCAATCTGCACATGACAAGGTGACTGTATGAATGGAACTCATGCCTTCCATATTTAATTTTTCTTTCTGAAAATGGATTTTTAGATAGTTTTATACTATTGGGAGTGACCAGATATTAGGTAAAACTTGAATGAAATTGGAAAAAATGTTGGCAGCAAGATGACACTCCCCACGTACTTATCTAGTCAATTAATATGACATTTGTCCCTAGACTTAATAGCCAACACCTATGCAGCTAAAGACATTTTTCCTCCTCAATTAGATCGCGAGTCTGATGAATCTTCTGTTATTTTCATATTGCTATTTTTTCATTGCAACCAATGGCTCTAGTTAATGTTGGATAAGACAGGACTGTAATGAATCAGAATAGCAGGAACAAGACAGAGATGCTGTGAATGGAACATTTTTATGCCAAACTTTTCTTGGAACCAGGACGACCTAGAAGTTTATCTTGTCTATTCCATTTCTTTCCCTCGTTGCATGGACCCTTGGACTTCATTTTGGCTCTCTCTGTGTTTCTTTGAAAACCTAGCCAAGATGCTATCTCCTCCAAAAAGCCGTCTGAACCTCCCAGTCTAGCGGGGTGAACCTCTGATATGTTACCTATGAACTCTGGCTTCCCTTACCCATTTCCCTTATCATAAGTCTATCTCTTTGGGTCCCATTGGTTATCCATAGCAGAACTTGAACTAGGTATTTAGTACATGGATGCTGAAAGGCAATGAGAACAAATATAAGTCATGTAGAAGTACATTTCCTTTCAAAAGGAAATCAACATTTGAAGTATTTCTAAAAAAAAAAAAAGTTTGATTTCCTCAAAGTTCAAATCTCAGGTTTCCACATCATAATTAAACTCCCAATTGAGTAAATACAAATGCAGGTGTCAAAGGTCATCTATAAGACATGTGAACCATATGGAATTGATGATAACTATTTTTCAACCTATTATTTTGCTTTCTACATTAGCAGAAATCATTCTAATTGGAAAAGATGTACTTTCCTTCAGATGAATTTTAGTAAGTTTTTGCCAAATGGGCACAAGCATCTGGACTCTTTTCTTTTCAAGCCAAGCTCAGAAGTTGTTGAGCTTTTGCCATCTCTAATTGATGGCACTCGACTGTCTGACATTGACAGCAATAGTTGATGCTGGCTGGTGTTTTTGCTGGAGAGGTAAATGACACTGATGAGGGAAGCCTGGACCCAGCCTGTCCCCTGGCGCCTTTGTGATGCAGCATCGTGACCTTTCTGCCTGGGAGATGACTCATGGCAGATGGCAGTGAATTAAAGAGTAAGGTTGGCATTCATTATGTTAAAAAATTAATTCTGAATAATTTGAGGAGAGAACATTACAGCGTTCCTTTTGGTGGTAAAGGACTTTTTGATTATATCCAGATCTTTGGCTTCTGCAGAATTCTTGCCATTCCATAATTTATGCACAGTGGAGAAATTTTTACATGTTGGAGAAGGAACATTTTGTGGTGGAGTCAGAAAGAAGAGGTTAATGTGGCCCTGGAGGGATAGAAAGAGCAAGCACCAGTACCACATGTAAAGAAGAGATGATTGGAGGAGTGAAGAGAAGTGAACTCTGGAAATCATGGACCTGACACTGAGAACAGGGCGCTGACTGCAGTCAATAACTTGTGAAATGATCTCTTTTGAATGACATGGAACCCGAGCAGAACAACAGGAAAGGTGTTCCCCCTAGCTACACCTGCCATTATAGGAAAAGCAAAGATGTGGCATGAGAATAGCCATGTCCCCTTCCAGGCGGACACCAGTAGTCAATGCTTCCTGGAGCACTGCTTCCTGTTGATCCTGAGCTCAGTCAGACAGGACCTCAGAGTCCTTCTCAACACAGATCCATGAGGAAATCTATTTACCACTCCTGTCAACATCCTGAGCAGACAAACCCTGAAAATCCAGAGTGGCAACTGGCAAACTGACTGTTTGCCTCAACTGTAAAAAATCTTTCAAGTGAATTTCCTATAGCTTCTCCTTTCTTAATGTCTCTATATATGCTCTATGACATTGACAGTCCTATGTACTCTAGTATTTGCAATTTAATTTTGTTTGCTTTTCATGAAATCCCAAGAATTTTAGAATAGGACTAAAAGAAACTTCATCTGAATTTTTTTTCAAAAATACTTTAAAAACTTTTATTTTCAGTGTTTTGAGGTCCAGATATATTCCTCAATAGTCCCTTTTTTGTTTGAATTTTAAATTATGGGAGATAATTGAATTCTACTCAAATTTTATTGCCTGCTTCATTATGAGAAAAGGAGGATGTTGCCTTGATAATTTTTTTGAAAATTAGTAAAAACTGAACATTTAAAACACACTGAATTTATACTTGTAATTTCTTTGTGCATTATTTTATTTATTTTTTCTGATCAGAATAGGTCCGTGCTGGAGTGAAAAAGTAATATTTCCTTTTCAGTTAATATCACATTCTTCCCTTCCAACCTCCAGTATTGGGAAATCAATATTTATTGCTAACTCTACGTCCCTGTGCTGCTTTTATAGAAACCAACAAAACATTAAATGCTGTAAAATGGATTTGTATTGTAATGCAACATCTTCTCTTTTTCCCTTCAATGCATCATGCAGTTGGCATGAACTACATCCACTGCAAATAGCCAAGACCTCCACAGCTTATTTAATGGCCGTGCCTAGAACTCAGGTGGTCTGGTACAAAACATAAACTGTAACCCTAAATTGAGAAGCAGCTGGCTTTTTGGCCACAGGATCTTTGTTGGCTAAAGCCAAGTTATTTTTATGTGCTGTTCACTCATGGTCCAGAAACTCCAGAGGCATTTGGTGCCACACAGAGTAAAAGGGTAAAGAGAGCTCTCTCCTGCCACTCCATGCCTTCTCCTTCCATGGTATTCCCTGTAGTACTGAACCAGGGCATTGATTTCCCTTCTTCTGCTCTATGAAGCAGACGTCTCTTAGACCACACTGTCCACATAAGGTGTCACAATTGCTTGTGATTTTTGTAGTCAGTGAATGTCATATTCAAATGATCTGATGCTTGTTCAGGCAGGCTTTGCAGCACTTAAGGCAAACTCTGGATTCATCTAGGGACGTTTTATTGTCTTATTTAGACTATTTGTCTGGAACTGCAGGTTTACTCTCATTATTGCAGTTGTGATTCTTTCCCAGAAACTTTTTATCTAAAAAGATCATATAATTTGATGTGAATATTTATTGCCCTTCCTGTTATGCCTAAATGCTGGCAACTCATAACAATGAGAAGATGGTAAAGTCATAGGGAATCAATTGTCTCTCATGCCTTGTGCCTCCAGATACTTCATTGAATGAGGTGATATTTCCAATTACTTCTTTTTGTTTGTTTGTTTGTTTATTTTTTAATGGTAAATAGTTGCATTTAAACATTTCATGGCAATTCAATAGGGGAAAGGATAATCTATTCAACAAATGATGTGGAAATAACGGGATATCACTAAGCAAGAAATGAATGTTGACCCTTACCCCACATGGTACACAAAAATTAATTAAAATGGATCATAGACTTAAATATAAAAGCTAGGTCTAGGGTTGTGGCTCAGTGGAGAGTGCTTGCCTCGCATGTGTGAGACACCAGATATAAAGAAATGAATAGGAATAAGGTTCATCAACAGCTAAAAAATTCTAATAAAAGCTAACCCTATGTTTATTATTTTATTTATTTATTTATAAATAAATAAATTAATTTAATTACATATATATGACACCAGAATACATTTTGAGTCATTGTACACAACTGGAGCACAACTTTTCATTCCTCTGATTGTATATGATGTAGCAACACAACATATGTGCAGTCATACATATACCTAGGGTAATAAAGTCCATCTCATTCCACCATCTTTCCTGCCCCCATACCCTCTCCCCTCCTCTCCTTCCCCTTTGCCCAATCAAAGCTCCTCCATTTTTCCCATGCCCCTCCTCACCATTATGCATCAGTATCCACTTATCAGAGAGAACATTCGGCCTTTGTTTTTTGGGGATTGGCTTACTTCGCTTAGCATAATATTCTCAATCCATCCATTTACCTGCAAATGCCATATTCTTATTCTCTTTTGATGTTGAGTAATATTCCATTCTGTATATATACCAGTTTCTTTATCCATTCATATATTGAAGGGCATCTAGATTGCTTACACAATTTAGCTATTGTGAAAAGGACTGATATAGCTGCATTACTATATTATGCTGATTTTAAGTCCTTTAGGTATAGACTGAGGAGTGGGATAGCTGGGTGAAATGGTGGTTCCATTCCAGGTTTTCTAAGGAATCTTCGTACTGCTTTCCAGAGTGGTTGCACCAATTTGCAGTCTAACCAGCAATGTATGATTGTGCCTTTTTCCCTTCATCCTTGCCAACATTTTTTGTTGTTTGTATTCTTTATAACTACCATTCTGACTGGTGTGAGATGAAATCTTAGAGGAGTTTTGATTTGCATTTCTCTAATTACTAGAGATGTTGAACATTTTTTCATATATTTGTTGACGGATTGTATATCTCCTTCTGAGAAGTGTCTGTTTAGCTCCTTAGCCCATTTGTTGATTGGGTTGTTTGTTTTTTTGGTGTTAAGTTTTTTGAGTTCTTGGAGATTAGTGCTCTATCTGACATGCGTGTGGCAAAAATTTGCTCCCAAAAGGTAGGTTCTCTCTTCACCTCTTTGATTTTTTTTCTTTTGCTGACAAGCTTTTTAATTTGAGTCAATCACATTTATTAATTCTTGATTTTATTTCTTGTGCTTTAGGAAAGACATATCTATGAAAACTACAGAACACTGAAGAAAGAAATTGAAGAATACCTCAGAAGATGGAAAGATCTCCCATGCTCTTGGATAGGCAAAATTAATTTTGTCAAAATTGCCATACTACCCAAAGTGCTATACAGATTCAATGTGATTCCAATTAAAATCCCAATGTCATTATTTATAGAAATAGGAAAAGCAATTGCAAAATTCATTTGGAAAAGTAAGAGACCAAGAATAGCCAAAGCAATCCTTAGCAAGAAGAGTAAAGCAGGAGGCATCACAATACCAGGACTTAAACTATCTTACAAAGCTATAGTGACAAAAATGGCATGGTATTGGCACTAAAATAGATATGTAGACAAATGGTACAGAATAGAAGACACAGAGACAAACCCCCATAAATAACAGTTATCTCGTACTAGACAAAGATAGTCCCTTCAACAAATGGTGCTGGGAGAACTGGAAATCCATATGTAGCAAAATGAAACTAAGCCCCTATTTCTCACCATGCACAAAACCCAACTCAAAGTGGATCAAGGACCTAGGAATTAGACCAGTGACCCTGTGCCTAATAGAGGAAAAAGTAGGCCATAAATCTTCATAATGTTGGATTAGGCTCCAGCTTCCTTTAACAGGACTCCAAGTACTTCTTAAGAATGGGATCCATTATTTGCTAGGACAGCACTGCTTGATAGAAATATAATGTGAGCTATATATGTAATTCAAAATTTTCTGTTAGCCACACTAAAAAAGAAACACATCAAATTAATTGTAAACATGTTTGATTTAACTCAGTATATTCTATATGTAATCAATACAACATGCAATCAAAATGAAAAATCAACATGTGACCTATTAACATTTTTTAATGAGATATTTTGCATTCCTCCATACTATCTTTAAAATTTGGTGTATGTTTTACATGTACAGCACATCTCAGTTTGGGCTGGTCTCATTTCAAATGTTCATTGGTCACATATAGCCTGTGGCTGCCATATTGAACAGTGCATATTTAAGAAATTGAGGCAGATAGTATACTAATATAATGTAGATATTTATTCATCTTGTGATTATTAATAACAATAATGACATAGGAGAATGTAGAATAATGAAAGCTAAATATAATTTAGTTTTTGACATTTTGTAGATATATTTCCCAAGGTGTAGGATATTAGTTTAAGTTTTATCCTCATACTTTAATTATTGGCCTATTTAAAAATACCTGTATTATACAGTTCTTTATAGTTTTTCAAAGCATTTTCACATTTGTTCTTCTATACAGCCTTGTGAAATTTGTGGGATAAGTGACTGCAGTCCCTCTGTTCTTTCAAGATGAGGAAGCTGAAGCACATTTAAATGGTGACTGTCCTATTTTATGACAATGACAGTAACCACAGTTTGATTCTGAACCTGTGACTCCTGAGCTTTCTTCTTTCCACCTAAGGTGGTAAAGCTACTGAACTTGTCAATGAAGAAAAACCTGGAAAGTTCCTATTTGCATTATACACTCCTAAATGAATGGAAACTCTTCTTTGTTAACCTGTACTCCCCAGTTCCATTATTCGCCAGAGGACCATTTGTAGTGGTGACTGAGTGCCAGGCACTCTTAAGCATATGTAACTCACTTAAATCTCAGGACAAATCTGAGTAGATACCATAAGTACTTCCACTCTAAAGGTGGGGAAACTGAGGCACAAGGAGTAACCTAAGACTACACAGCTAGGAGATGGCAGAGCTTCAGTTAGAGCCCATGCTGACCTGATCTAGAGCCATGTCCATAGTGACCTCTGTGCTTTTCCTCTTGTGTGCCATGTCTAGGCATGAAGAATTTACAGTCCTCCAATTTTCTCAAAACCACAAAGGGGATTTGTCTTTGGAATATAAAGATTTGAAAAATTTTGTTCAAAGGAGGCCTTCCCCAGTTGGCCTGCCAATTCCTTCCTTCCTCACAGGACTGGCTGCCTTGTTAACAAAATGATGAATAAAATGCAAAATCAGGTTAAGGAATTTTCCTTTGATGCTCTTTTCCCATTAATTTGTGTGTGTTTTTTTTAAACTTTCACTGAATGCATATCTTCGAGAGAAATAGAATGGTGGTCCCTGTAAGAATTTTATTTTCCTGGAGTTTTAGAAAATGAGCAGAAGATAAGAGCACTCTTCAGGGGTGTTGGCAACTGGTTGTCAGTCATTAAACCTGGGCTGGGATAGTAGGCAAGTAGGGTAAGGAAGACGGGGTGAAGTTTGTGATTTTAAAAGTAGAACATATCCTGGCATTTATTTACTGTCTTTGCTTTGTATCTTTCTAAGATAACATCTGGCTTTAATTTCAGGAGTACAAATATTATCTTAAATTTACAAACAGAGTATTACAAAGAAGGAATTAAGATTGCTTAAGATGATACTACCTGGGGCTGGGGATGTGGCTCAGCGGTAGCGCGCTGGCCTGGCATGCGTGCGGCCTGGGTTCGATCCTCAGCACCACATACCAACAACGATGTTGTGTCTACCAATAACTAAAAAATAAATATTAAAAAAAAGATACTACCTGAAAAAAAACTTAGTTAATACAGCTAGTGTGTTTCTATCTTGCCTATATATCATCTATTTTCTATCCATCTATCAATCATCTACCTACCTAGCATCTATTTTCACCTTTTATTCATCTATTTGTATCATATATTTAATTTTATGTTTTGCTCTCTATATTATTTTGCAATTTAATTGAAAAGTTACATAAACTAGTTATATATACTAGTTTAGAGAAGAGTTTTAGTTGGTATGGAATATAAATGTGAAAAGATTTTAATTTCTCACTTATACTTTTCTACTTACATTATTTTCTTCCTAGGATACTAGGTTTTAATGATATCCTGGTCAGATTTCCTCATCATTTTCTCATTTAACAACCATTATATTTTTGGGTACTTAAGGCTGAATACTATTTGTTTATAATACTTCAAATAGCAAAGGCTGGCTCATTTCATCTCCCAGAACCCAGTCCGGTGGCTAGGTGAGCCTGGTGCTGGAGGGTTGTGGGTGGTGATCTCATCCTGTCTCCTCCCTGTTCTTAGCTTGTTACTTCCAATGTTGGGTAAAGGGTGGGATATGGCCGCAGGCACATTACATGGAGATGGTTCCCACCTTGGTCTGTTGTTTTCTATTTCCAGTTGATATTGACAGATGCCCATCCTGATGTATACTATTCTGGGTTTCCTTGAGGCAGTGTGAAGCAGATTCCATTTTGATCCCCTATGTCATTGAGAGCCCTTCCTGGGGTTAGCTGTGTTTAGCTTCTGTACACAGATGTGCAAGCTGTTCAGACCTTTGATGCCTACTACTTGATAAGCCTTCTGTAAACCAAGAGCCAATACTCCCCTAATCATGATGTCCTTTCAGTAAGGAGCCATGAAATTGCTCAGGTGTCTTACAGTTTCCAAGTTCCAGAGAGAACTATATGTGATGGCAATGCGCTTAGTGGTACCTTAGTGGTACCTTACAATTCTTCCCTTGGAGCCTCCTCTCTTGGCTTTGGAGATGAGTAAGCACCTGATAAGAGGTAGAAGTAAGCATTTCAGTGCCTCTGGAAAGGCCCAGGATAATTCCTGTTTTTCCACTTATCCTTATATATACATGGGAAGGGAAGGTTGGTGGGGGTATGGGTGGTTTTGCTCCCTCTGAATACACAAACTGAGGCTGTGTATGAGCCCCCTTCAGTGTGTAGCAGCTTTTTGACTTTTTAGAATATGAGGATGCATTTACCTGTGGTTTTCAGGTGAGGAGACAGTTGTCAACACTAGCACTGGTACAAGCACGAATCTATGACATAGACATTCATTTTGATTACATCATACTAATTCATCATGTAGTCTAATAATCTTATGTTGAGCTCTCCAAAATAAGGCCTGAAAGTTGGATGTTGGTAGTTTATTTGGAGGTGATCCTGGAAACTATTGATAAATGGGGAAATTGAGTAGGAAAGGGGATACATTGAAGAGACATTTACCCCTGTGGACACAGGGTACAATTCTCCAGTAGGTATACTGAAAGCATCTGTGGCTTCTCATCCCACATTTGTTGAGACTGTCTCTGGGAATGTTGATTCCCTTGCTCTTTGATGAGTCAGAGAGAGTCCTCAGAAAAAGAGAAAGAGAGGTGTGGGTGTAGTGGGAAGCTAGCCACATTCTCAAAACAGGAACGATGGCAGAAGAACTTGGGGATGGGGGCAGGGGTCTTGGGGGTAAGATAGTAAGTTATATAGTCTGCCATGCTAATAAATTAACCATTGCCCTCATATTGGATATTTAGGTTATAACATTTTTATTTGGCTATTATTAATCTTGCTGTAGTAAGTAGATATATTTTTATATACATTCTATTTTTTATTTACTTAGATTCTTACATGTTGAATTATTTTGTTGAGTGGCAAGAACTTTTGTATTTTGGGGCACCTTTGTTTATGGATTGAAATGTAATATTGGTAAGAGTATTTTTTAAAATAAAAAATAAATATTGCCAGTCAATTCCTCTGTTAAACAGTAAGCAGGTGTTGGAGAGACTGCCTTATCTTGCACTTATAGGAGCAGAGCAAGGCCACCTTGACTGGTGCCCCCACCCCAAATGAAGGATTTGATTCACCACTTGATTCTCTCAGCTCTTGTCTAGTCTCCAGTAAGTGTTTGTAGAAAACTATGCCATGGGTGACACTGAAATATAGAAAAGGGAGATATTAAAAAGGAAAGGAACAGATCTTAAAGAACGAGAACAAAATTCATTCACCAAAAACATTCCAGAGCACTTACTCTGTGTAAGGAACTCATGTGACTGTTTTGGAAATATCAAGGTGAGTACGGCATGTTATTGATTCTTAAAAAGCATCTAATCCCACTGAAGGAATTTCTGAATCATTTGACTAGAACATCCTAAGGATGCTTTGCAAAAAGGAGTGTGTGTTTCTGCAGATCTCTGGAAGTTTCTTGTAATAGAACTCAGTGGAAGCCTTTCTTGTGGTATGTTAAAAGTGGAAACAGCAGAAATGTTGAGGAAAAGTAGCTCAACTGCTGCCGAACCCATCTTGGAAGCGTTGGGTTGGGGGTGGTGGTGGTACAGATATTTCACTGAGTCCCTTAATTGCAGTTCTACTTCATTATGGATATTAATGATCCAGCATTTTTAACTGTTAGGAAATGAACTGAGCTGGAATTATGGCCCATAAGCACGATACATTTTTAAATAGATTCAAATGATAATTAGGATATGCATGCATATTGGAGTCTGAGACAAAATGTGAGCCTTTCAGTTTTGAATTAGCTTATTTTAGCTGAAATTAAAACTGGAGTTTGCCAGGCAGCTTATCTCGCTCACTCTCCCAGGCTGTTATAGCCTTGCCAGTTGCACTAGGTGTCACTGTATGAACTTCTACTGAATGAAAGACAGACTAAAAAAAGAAAAAGAAGAAAAGTGAGACTATTTTAATCAGCCGACACTGTCTTATAGTCAGCATTTCTCTTCTCATTTATTTCTATTTAGTAGCAGTTATTTTTAAGATTATGGGGTGCATGCAAATATGCATTGTTGAATGGTTACGTTGTCCAATACATTTTTTTCGCTGATTTTGGGGATCATTTCAGGAGAGCTAAAAGGAGATTTGTTAGCACATGTGTTCAAGATCCTAATAGAAATAGGCATATGATTTTATTTTTACTAAGTTAAGGTCTGAACTTCTTGTCCTGAGTCTTTCATCCCAAGGGCATTTCCTCCTAATGATACAATGTATAAAAATATTTTGACTTTAAAATTCCCAAAATACCTACTTGTTTTCAAATATTTTATTTTATTTCATTTCTGTTGCAAATGTTCTTTCTAACCCATCCAGGCCAATTAATTGAAACTTTGATAGTTCTGTGGCTGTGGTTTGATAGTTATAAGATACGTGTTATCTCATACCTCAGTACCTGACCTCAGAGATGAGAGATCTTTAATCTATGCAATAATTAATCCCATTATTGTCAGTTGTGGTTGGGTCAGTGTGAAGACCAGCCTGGTATGTGCTTTGTATAAAGATTGTAGAAAATTCAGATGTGGCACTGCTGAAGAAGCAGCACAGACAGAACCCCTAAACACACAGTAAATCATTGCTCTCCTTTAAGACTATATGATTTTTTGCCTGAAAGCCTAGTTTCTTTCCTTCTGTGTTAAGCAACTCAGCAGCATCTTCTCTTAAAAATATATGGTCCATAATCAATTAGAGCCTAGCAAAACTGTTATTCTATGTTTTGCACAATACTTGTAGGATTTTGAAGTGTTCAATAGATATTTTATAATAATAGCTGAATGCCAGCTATATAGTATGTGTCATAGATAACCTTTATTTTCAAAGCAGATGGTGGAAATGTACCTTAGGTTTTAGACACCTGTGACTTGACTGTTATTCTCTGTAAAAATTGTGAGAGTTGTGTGCTTGTAAACATATTTTGAGTCAAATGATGTCCCTTAAAGTTAAAAACAGTATAAATGTGACTTAAATCTACAGAGTTAGCAGATAGAAGTCAAACTTAAATTTGGGGGATATTCCTGGTGGTTTTCATAATAAAATTATTATAATAGTGGCAGTACTACTACTAGTAATTTTAATATTATTGCTATAGGTAATATTATATAGAATGCATTATTCTATACACTTTCCATATATTGTCCATTAATCCTCATAAGAAACCATTACCTTGTGGGAACTACTATGATTCCCAATTAGCAGTGGTGACAGAGAGCTTACCTTACTGGCTAGTATGTAGCAGAGCTGGAGATTTAAACACAAGCTCTCTGATTCTACTGTTCCTGCTCAGTTGGAACCATTGAACTGTAGCATCTGTTTATGAAGTTCTCATCACCTCCTTTCCCCCAGACACCAGAAGTATCTTCAGGTGCTTACCATCTTCTGACATAACCTGTCTGGGTTTCCATTTTCTGACAGTTGAAAGGTCTAGTGTTATGGACTGTATTATTTCTTAGATCCTTCCCTCTCTAGAGCCCCATGATTCTTTAGCTTGTAAGAACTATTCTAGAAAGTTTTCAATGGAATCTAGATATGGATCAGAATCTGTCTGCAGAGGGATGAGGAAGGGAATCCAAGGTATTCTCTTGGATATGTGGAAGTATGGTAATGCTATCAGGAGACACAGGAAAACCAGTCTGCCAACGGATTGTTGGAATTTATGCAAGGGTAGTTTTGAGTGGCAGTGAAACATTTGAACCACCACCCGGTTCATAGTGTAATATAGTTCCCAAGCAGCATTTTCCATGCTCTGGTTTATAGACCACAAGCATTAGAATCACTTGGGCGCTTGTAAAATGAACTTCCTGTGTTCCTCCCCAGATCTATGGAGCCAAAACCTCTGAGGGAGACCTAGGAATCTGCATTTTAATGGTCTTTCCATTTGATATTTTAAGCTCATTATTTGAGAATCACTGGCTGAGAACTTGAGGGGCAGCAGTTGCAGAATGTCAATTCAGGAACCACCAAACATGAGAGTCTCAGAGGCAGGAGACAATGTTAAGAGGAACACCATGAGAAGTGTGGGACCCAAACTCACTCTGCAAAGGGAGGTCAGGGATGAATTTGAGAAAATGGAAAAAACAGTGTTCAGAAATAAGGAGTGAGTAGCACTGTAAAGAAAGGAGAGAGGAGAGCTGTCACTCAACTTTGAAGATATCAAAGTATTTCAGTAGAGGGATGGAGACAAATGAAGATATTTAATAGTGAGAAGGTGGTGGAAAAGTATAGACCCTGAAAATCGAGCTGAAATAAAATGATGGATGTGATTTTCTGAAGTCCTATCTAGTAGCACAAGACATTGTCATGGGAGGAAGATGCCACAATGGACCAAGGAGGGCAGCACAGAGTGGGCAGGGACCTGGGTTTTTACCTACTCTTATTCAACCTATCACTATGGTTCAGTGATAAGGGAAATGTTTAACAGTTATCTTTAAAACTTTGGTGATGATTGGTAGAACCCGATCTGGAAGATGTGAGCTATTTTCAATATCTTAAGGGAATCTATAAAGGCTGAAAATGTTCCCACTCCCAAACAAACCCACATTTTAATATCTGGATCCTGTGAATCATACTTTATTTGGCAGATCAAGGGTCTGCAGACATGATTCAGTTAAGTATTTTGAGATGGGAGATTATACTGTATTATCTAGGTGAGTCATAAATGCTATCACACATTCATGCAGGACAGAGGCAAAGGTAATTCCTCCCTCACCACACACACGTACACATGATGTGGGGTCTGAGGGAGGCAATGTGATTATGGAGGCAGAGATTGGGGTGAAGCAGCTTCAAGCCAAGGAATATCGAAAAGGCCTACAACATGCAAGAGGCAGGGAATGGATTCTCCTTTAAAGCCTCTTAAGAAAGCCTAGTCCTGTGAACACCTTGATTCTAGCCCCCTAAGACTCATTACAAATTCCTGGCTTCAGATCTGTAAGAGAATAAATGTGCATTGTTTTAAGTCACCAAGTTTATTTGTTAAAGCAGCTATAGCTAATATAATTCTCAATATATTGGAATGGGGGAATGACATGATGGACAAAGACAGCATACTTGGTTATGCCTCCCAGCCTGGCTCTACCTGTATTACCCTGTGGGTCAACAGTTGCATCCTTGAGAAAGGCACTTTTGACTGCTCCATTCCTCCCTGTCTTCTTGATGGTTTGGAAGGAATTAAAGCACTTTGCTTTCTCCACAGTGACTAATGGGGCTTGCTGTGCGATTAGAGCAGTGTTTTACTGTACATTTTTTGGGTAAATTGTGGAACTCATTACTATAATACTTGAACAAATTTAAACACCTAACTCACACTCCTCTTTTATTCCTTTCTCCCCGGGTGACTAACTGTAGATACTGTATAATGAAACCAAATAAACTCCATGAAGTGTGTAATGCCTACTTAATTCTGTCCCTATTCTCTAAATCAAGTGCTTCTCTTTTACTTTCTGATGAGAGTCAGTCATTTAACACATGCATTTGTCCACATTTAGTTATCTGGAATTAATATAGATGAACTTAAGTCCAGTTAGATTGTCAGAATTCTTTGTGATTAATGGAAACAACCTTTATATTTGAGTAAAGATACAAAGTAGAATATATAATGTCCTTTGATTGCAGTGATGACTTAGAGGGAAACAAAGAAACCTAAAGTGTTTATACAGATATATACAGTACACACATACACAGGCATACACCTTCACACACACACACACACACACACACACACACAGTTCTGCACGTAAACATACACTGCTAGACAATTAAAGAGACGGATAACAAATGTTACTAAAACTTTTCTCCTCTTTCTTAAGCTGCCAATAAGTGGGGCATGGACTGTTTTTTGTAGGTAAGGATGCCTTGGACTGGATGCTAACTGGTTTCAAAATCTCAATTCGGTTTAATATCTTTAAAGAGACTTGCACTTATTACTCTCTTTGACATCTGCCTTGCTTTAATTCATGTGAAACTCAAAGAAAAAAATTTGCATAACCTAGTGAAAATATAGCAGAGCAAGAACAAATTAATGACCGTTTCTTGGTTTATTAATTTTTTAAAAATGCAATGATCTTAATTAACTTGAGATATTATTAAAAGTTCCCTTTGGCCTCCATCATTTGTTTTGTGATGCTATTTTGTGATCTACCTGGCCTAACCCAAACTGGACTGATGTCTTGACTATATTTTATACAAGTTACTTCTTACAAGCTTACCTGTCTGATTTTAATGGTCGGGAAGGCTGGAATTATGAGTTAGGAGGAAGAAGCCAACTGTCTGAGTATTCATGCATTCAGCCCTGAACCCTTTTAAATTTACTCATCACTATTCAGGAGGCATAATTCATGTCTCCTTCAAGAAGCAATTGCTCGGATAAATTTTCCAAAAATGTGGGGAAAAAGAGAAACCTAAAATGGATGTATGTCTCAGGACTCCATGTGCTGAAATCACCATGACTCCTTCCTTTCCTGATTACCTTTGTGTCCCCAAAGCCAAAGTCACTCACGAAGTGAAAATGGTCTTAAAGTTTCTCCATCTGATTCAGACTTTATCTTTCTCTTTTTGCTTCTTCTGAGTGGTTTCTCCAGATTTGCCTCATGCACTTCTGACTTCTCCCTTCTAGCTCATTTTCAGAGGAGATTTTGAGTGTGTTGACTACTGTGATTGGACTCATGAAGGATTCAGGTAGCTCTTTGATTATGATTTTTGGTTCTCAGCCAAAAATGCTTCCTCATTTAGCTTCTCCTTTCTGCATCAATGGTAGCATGAATGACTGAAGGAAATAGTAAGAATGTTGCTGTCCACTTTTCCCGTGGTCTACTGAAATGAAAACTCATGGTACCAACTAATTAGCCAGCCACTAATTATAACATGCCATAAATAACAGAAAGACCCTTTCACCAAGAATATTTCCATAGGACCGGATCAAACATGTTTTCACCCATTGTGAAATATTAAAATTACTATAGTAATTTGAACTGATTGTTTATGGAAAAAACCACCAGGCCCTAACATTGGTAGGTCCTGAAACAAGATGATGCAAGAAGTCCCTTAGTCCTCCCTGAGTCTTTCCATTTTTGACTCCCTCCTAGATCTTAAGGGGCTTTGCATGTATCTCAAGGAAACTGCAGTCTATAATTTTCAAGTGTCCTTTACATTCTGTCACTCCACACAGCTGCTCTTATGTCATCCCTCAGGTGGCCCAGTGTATCATCCAAGTATAGACATGAAAATTGTCCTCATAAGCCCCACAAGCAAGCTAGGGCCCTGTGGCAGGGACCTGGATGAGTACAGCAGGTTCTAGAAGGGAAAGAGGGGCCTAGGTTCCAGGTACTCGGTCCTTTTGGACCCCGGCCTCTTTCTTTCTCCTGTAGGGATGTTACAGTTGGGGAAATGATACATCATAACCAGGGCTTGGGACAGGCCTCCAAGCTGCCTGGTGGCAGTATAAAAAAGATTTTTTTTTCTAGATTAAGTAAGGGCTTATCTGCTTCATAATTCAAAACTTCTCCTTTATCTCTTTCTTTTCTTCTTCCCTCTTTTTACCCTCTCTTCTCCTCCTACTTTTTTGATCTCTCCTGCTCACTCTCTTTGTCACTATGACGGAACTCCTTTCCCCCTCTATTTAGCAGTCTCTTCTTCCAGAATCTTGCAGTTTGGATGCATACAGATGGTTGAGCTTTGGCTCTTCCTCACTAATGTGCAACTCAAGGGTTTTCATATTCAGTCAGCAACACAGGTGAACCCTGGAACAGAAGGAAGTCAGCTTGTGTAGTTTGGAGACATTTTTCCAATATGCCCCATAAGACATTCTTTTTAGTTTTCAGTTTCCAAGTTGGATGAACCTAGGCTCTGCCATCTGCCATGCTGCCTTTTGTTATTAATAAACTTCCTTTTTATTGGCTCTGTCTCTAGTGGCACAGAATCTGCTTGATAACACATATACACTGGACCCAAACACTTCTAGGAAATAGAAGACTAAAAATATATGGGAGTAGAAATGTAAAGTCTTTTACTTTACTCAAATGATAAGAAGTGATAACGAGGATGGGAAATTCCTGTATCATGAAATAATAAAAGATTCAGTTTCAAAGTGCTCTCAGTATGGTGTTAAAATATAGGATGGCATAGGGCCAGGACATATTGAGAGAAGCAAAAAATATGTGCAGACATGGCATATTTTGACATTTTTTTCTGTTAAGAAAAAATGTATTATGAAGAAATATAAGTTTTAGTCACTATGCTATGCAAACTATAGACCTGTCCTTTCTACATGGTAGTTGCTAGCCGGATGTGGCAGTTGAATCCTTGAAATGTCGATTGTTTGAACTAAGATTAGCTGTAATTATAAAATGTACACTGGATTTTGAAAGACTTAGTGTAAAAAAAAAGGTAAAATATCTCATTAATTGTTTTATATTACTACATGTTGAAATGTTCATATTCTATAGATATATTGGATGAAATAAAATATTAATAATAGTTTCATTTGAATCCTTTAAGTTTCTAATGTCACTCCTCCAAGATTTGAAGTTATATATATGGCTCATATTTTCTTTCTCTTGAAAGTGGTGGTGAAGGTAAATTTATTTGTCACCTGATATATGTACATATATATGCCCCTATACAGTGTCTTGGTTCATTGTGTTCTGCTGTACCAAAGTATACAGACTGAGTAATTTATAAAAGACAGAAATTTGTTTACCATAGTTTTGGAGGCTGGAAAGTTCAAGATTGAATTGATTTCTGGCAATTTTGATTTCTGGTTCCAAGATGATACCTTGTTGCTGTGTCCTCTGGAGAGGGGGAAAGTTATGTCCTCATGTGGCAGAGAACAAATGAGAATAAACCCACTCCCCACAGCCCTTTTAATGGCAGGATTAACCCATTCCTGAGGCTCCACTTCCCTTTAGGGCCCAAGTTTGGTGACTCTAACAAATGAATTTTAGAGGGAATCGACATTCAAACCATAGCATATAGAATGTTATTTGTAAACATAACCATAGAAAATAGTGTTAGCAGCTAATCAAGGCATATGTGTAGTATGTAAATATGTAAAAATATGTGTATATTAAAAATATATAATGTACACATATAAATATATATAAAGCAAAATGTTATTATATATATGGTATCTCTTTCTAGAGGACAGATAACAAGAATTTCAGTTTTGCTGCTCTTAACTGACACACAGTTTCTTATAGGTTTGTAATAAAGGTGAAACCAAATCATGATCAGAACAACTTGCTGGCCTGTCTCATTCCCAGATCTTTGTTTATGAGGGTCTGTTCTACCATTCTCATAGTGCTTTAAGGCCACTCTTCACAAAAGCTTCCCTGAATATCCCAGCTCAAACCTGCCTACATCCCACTCCTGATCACATTTTAACATTTTACAAGTTTTTTTTTTGTTGTTGTTAACACTACCTTATCAGAAATTACCTTGCTTGTTTTCTAGTTTATTTTCTCTCTCCCCTACTAGAATGAAACCATGCAAGGACAGAGACAGTATCTAAATTGATTATCACTGTATCCTGAGTACCTAACCTTGGCAGTGACCATGGTGCAGAGCAGGCTGTAAAGTCACTCAATAAATGCCACACAGTTGATTTTCTAAATGCCTGTGCACTGCATAATGGCTAGACATATTGATGCAACCAAATAAGGTAAAATCCAAACACTCATGGAAGTTTTTAATATTTTACTTATTTGATTGAGTGCTAAAAAGATTTGCACATTTTTTAACACTAGATTGAATAATATATTTAACAACTAGATTCAAATTCTAGAGCTGTCTTGGCTCTATGGCTTTGGGCATATTAATATAAGTTTTAGATTTAATTTTATCTCAGAAAAGAGGAATTTAAATTAGATGATTGTCCAAATAGTCTGTAGCTCTGAAATACCATGCTATAGATTTCATTCAACTGGTTGACCAATATTTATCACTTTGAACCTGGAGTTTCTCTGCTTCTGCTGGCAGGTGGAATCTGCTTAAGTTGCAGCCCTTTGCAACTGAGACAGCCCATTTTAGTGTTAGCAGCTAATCATAGCAGAGGATGCCTGCCAATGTCAGGTCCCAGGACTGCAACTGGCAAAGTTGGATTCTTTTCCATTATTATTGAGTGGTATATTACAGCTCTAAATGGTGGACTATGCCCTCTGGTGTTGCAGCAGACCCCAGCAGCTAACTGCCAATTACTTTCCAGGTTCTTCTCTCATAAATCCAAAGAATGAAATTCATGGACAATGGAAGGCAAGAATGAAAGGAATAGGAGTCATTCAAGTGGGAAGAATAGAAACAGAACTCTCCCAAGGTGAAAGGCTACCTGACAACCGGTTGAGCTTGAGTGTACTAGTCTAGGGATTTATATAGCTCTTGGGTCAACACTCTTGGTGTAAATTTATGCTAATCAGATTTTGGAAATATACCAATGCTACTGGTCCAAATTTATCCTAATCAGATTTTAGAAGTTATCAATGTTTTTGGTCAAAATTTATGCTAATCAGGTCTTGAAAAGTATCCTCACTATTGGTTGGCCCTTTGAGTAACTTTCCTGCAATCTCTATTTAGATCTGTTCCCATTTCCATTTTTCCACCACTCATGGATCTGGGCCAGGTTCAGGTAGGGTCCATGTACCCTGACTCCCCTAGGCCCTAGCTCACCTTGCCTGAGGCCTTCCCAAGTATGGTGGGCTCTTCAAGGTTGCAGCTGGTGGTCACAGCTTACACTCCAGCCTGGAGTCCACTCTACTGCTCTGGGACAAGGACTTGGATTCATCTTTAGTTGTCATAAACTAAGAGGACAGAGTGTTGAGTGTCACTGATTAATTATTGGGATAATGAATGGCCACATTGGGAGAGCTTAGAAAGAAAGGGCTCAAGGCTCTAGGATGCCAGGGTTCTAAAGTGGAAACTTTTCTATTCTCCAGTTTATGTTTATAAAGCAACTGTGTGTATGTGGATGTGTGTGTGTGTGTGTGTGTGTGTGTATTTTTTCTTTTTTCTTTCTTTTCTTCCCCCTCACTTCTATTACATCATGGCATTTTTTTATTTGTATGCAGAGAAAGAATAGGACACATGAGCAATTACCCTATGCTTTGGACAAGAAACTGAACGAATCATGGCAGGAAATTCGTGAAAGACGCTTAGGAAGAGAAAAATAGCAGAGAGCTGCAAGGATAAAGTGACAAGTCCTTGAGACGCCTGAGAAGCGCTGTTCAGTTTCCAAGATGACGGCAAAGCTGTGAAGGGTGCGTGTGAGAGTCTTGAAAAGGACAATTTCTCTCCAAATGTGTGGAGATAAATTTTTCTATAGGCCTCAACTTTTGGCATCAGGTGGCCTTCTCAGGATTTCAATTTGGTTTTATAGACACTTCCTGATAAAGATCTCGTCTCTCTTCTTCATTGTTTATAATGTGGCATTCGAATATCTGAATGCACAGTGACCAGGCATCCGAATGAGCAATACTCTCAACAATCCTTAAACTCTGCTGAATGGGATGCAATGTTTGAGCCATGATAGAAGGAGCGGGGGAAGGTTGTCCTTGTCTGGGAGGAGCTGGGAAGGAGTGGGGAGTATTGCTTCCCTCCGATATAGTGGCAGAGAGGCAGCCGGGGGAGAGTGAACATCTAGATGGCTGGTAAGGGAAGAGAGAAAACTTTTCAAGACTTTCATTTATCTTGTTTTTCGGTGTTAGAGTTCTTGAAGAGTTCAGGTATTATCACAGCCTTCTGTTACAACAGGAAGCACCATCTGCTGAAGCATTCTGTAAGCAATATAACATCTCTCCAGAGAGAGTTTAGCATTCAATTCACAAAGAAGGATGGCAGGGACTTGTAAACAAAAGGAAACAACTGAAGCAGAGAGGAAGGGGCTGCGCTGTAAACATTCAATATGTTTCTTTATAGCTGAGAAACCCTCTAATGCTACAAAACCCTGGCAGAATTCTCTGATGTATTAATTGTTTTCTTTGGTGTGTGCGTGCGTTTTAAGTCTCCGTATTAGAAACCGCCTCTTCGAACACACTACTTCTGTTTTTTGCTTTGATTTTTGTTTTGTTCTGTTTTGCTTTCTTTCTTGTCAAGCCATTTGTCATCGATTCAGGTGGTTTATGAGCCTTATTGGTAAGAACGAGTTTTAAATAATAATAATGATTTAAAACATCTTACAATTGCTGTACTTTGAATATGGAGATGTGTTTTGAGACGAAAAACTAATGGTACATCCAAGGATGGAAGTGGCAGGCACTTTAATATTAGCAGAAAAACTTTCCTCTCAAAAGCTTTGCTATTTTGTCATCAGGAAAACAACAGACACAATTTATGTGGATGCCAAATTAACTGAAAATGTTGCCTTGTACTGTGAAGGAGGGTCCTCAAACTAATCTTCATTGCTGGAAGGTTAAACGTTTAAGAAAACTGGTCTCTGAATTTCTGGAGTCCAATTTATCTGTGATTAAAAACAACAGGGGGAAATAATTAATATTGTACATAGGGAACACATCAGTCTTTTGGTTTAATCCCATTCTTTGAGTAGAGTAGGAGCTGTAAGATTAACTGTCAGCAAATGACTAATTTGGGGGAAAATTCATATTAATAAAAGCTCTCCAACATTCAGCTCTTTTCTTTATTAAATACACAGATCTAGGATATTTGGATCTTCAGTTGCATTTTTGATATATAACTTTATAATTTGTATGTAATAGAAAAATTTATAGTAGTATTGATCATGATTTAAAACCTTAACCCTTAGTGGGGATAGGAAGGGCAGCAGAATAGAATAGACATTATGATTGATGTATGTACATTCCATGTATGTATTATATGTCAAAATACATTCTGCTGTCATGTATGACTAAAAAAATAAAAACAAATCGTATGGCAAAAATAAAAAAATAAAATAAAAAAATAAAACCTTAACCTTAAGACCTAGTCTGTAAATCATAAAATTTTATGGGGTGAAATCCCACCCAAACTTAAGCAATTCTGCCCTCACAAAACAAAAGTAAAATTTTACTGCAGTATCATTATGTGAACTAATGATACTGTGTGTGTGTGTGTATGTGTGTGTGTACATGCATGTTGAGCACTAAACCTCAATAATTGTTTAATCTGATGGTTTTTAGTACCTTGTACAAATTATATTGTCGTAATTAAAACAAGTTTCATTATTTGCTACTTCTACTCCCATATAATAGATCACTAGCATTTTAGCAGTGGACCATTAGGCATTACAGATTGGATTGTTTTCCCCTAGATTTGTCAGTTTACTGCTTTTAAAAGAATTAATCGCCTGTCTTATAGCTTTCCTTGTAACTCTGCTTGTTTCCACTGGGGAGGAACTCTTTACTTTTTAAAACCACTTGACTTATCTTCTGTCTACAACATAGTTTTCAAAATGTTTGCCCAGAGAAACTCCTGGCCATAATGAGGCTGAATGAATTATTCTTCCTAGCAGTTTTAGACAATGTAGAAATGTCTTTCTAACTTAGTCTGAAGAAATTCCAAAACACTGTTGGCTTCTTTGAACACCTGCATGCATGTCTTAATCCCTGACACACTAGTCATTTGTGTCTCCCAAACCCAGACCTTCTTGCAGCATTATTGAATGTAGGGATATTCAAGTGCAAGGAAGCTGAGTGAATTTTTCATATGCCCCAAATGGTGAGTGGTCTGATATCCCATTGCAGACATATCCTAGCACTCATGTCTGGTTTATTTCATAGCATTGTGTGGGTTTGGTGAAAGAATTTTCCTTGTGGTTATTAAGATCCACAGCAACATTAGACATTTTTTAATTGGTGTATTATAGTTACACATAATAGTGGGCTTCATTATGCCCAATTCTACATGCACATACTTTGCTCGATCTCCTTTTCCAATGTCTTTTTCCCATTACTTCCTCAATCCACATAATCTACTCCACTTATCTCCCTTCCATTATTATCATTATGATGTTAATTAGAGTGTTATCATTATATTTATATCTATATCTATATCTATATATAATAAATTCTTTGTGGTATAGTTGTAGTTGGACATAGCATAATTTGGTAGATTTCGTTCCCTAGTACTCCTGAGGCCCTGCCCTCCTCCCTCCCTCTCGAGGTCCTTCTTCTACTCCATTGGTCTCCCATCTATTTCTGTGACTGCCAGTCCCCTTTAAATTTCCATTCTCTCTTTACCTTCCACGTATGAGAGAAAACATTTGACCCTTGACTTTCCGAGTCTGGCTTATTTCACTTACCATGATGCAACATTGGATTTTGAAAGTACCATTACCTGAAGAGCTATGCATTAAACCACTGATTTAGATAGAAGAGCTACGTATCTCCAGGTTCTTATTGGAAAATAAAGTAATTGTCTGTACATGTCAATAATAATGCCAAATAGAAAACTGATGTATTTTCTGAAATTCCAAATAATATTTTAATAAAAAAATACAAGGCTGTGTGCCAAGCAGTTTCATAACCTCTGAACTTGGTACTTTTATCATTCCCATTTTAAAAATGAGGAAACTAAACAGAGAGATCAAGTAACTTTCCTCCCAAGTTTATGCAACTTGTGATGGCAGAGCTAATATTTGAATGAAATCATCTGACTCCAGGGTGCACATTATTTAAAAAAAAACTTTATATTGATTCTCAAAGATAGCAAGAAGAAAGAGCCCAACAGATTTGACAACTATAGTCATGGTGAAAACTTGTAAAGGGGGGAGAATTTATAGCAACTGATTGAAGACTTCTGACAAAGAACAACTAATGCTTTAATACTCTAATATTAAAATACTCTCATTGTTTAGCATATTTGATGAAATTTCTATAATGTAATTGACTTTCACAGCTAAATTTTTATTTTCCACTTCCAACATTCTGGCTGCTATCAGAAAACTAGTGTAAAATACTAAGTCATATGTTCTGGAGGGAGGCACACCCACTCAAAGGAGGTGATTATTCAATGACCATGTGCATTTGTTAAAAAAAATTAGTAAAGTTGACACAGTAATTTAATGAATCAAACAAAAAAGAAGCAAGCAAACCAAAGCTTTTCCAGTTCCCTATAGGTTATAAAAAGTAAACTTAATTTTTCAAAGCTAGTTGCTCTCCCATATGTGCTGTAAAATTCATGAAAAAAGTATCAGAGAATATCCTGTTAATCTCTCAAATCGTTCAGTTTTACCATTTTACTTTATGTTGGGGAAAGGAAAGTTGAAGAGGACTCATTTCAAAGAGACTGCTATGTGTTTTGTGGTTCAAGGGCTGTTGAATGCCAACAAGTAGCAGTCAGAGTAACATCTTAAACTTGAGTAATGTGTTGTGGTCTCTAAGCAGCTTTTCCATACAGTTTTTCATTTATACACACAAATCCTGTGGTGTAGGAAAGCTTGGACTCTGTGAGGCTCAGAATTGTAGATAGTCACTGAAGTCATTTTGTAGCATGTTTGAGCCTCAAACCCTGGTCTGGGCATGTTGAGCCCACAGCTCTTTTTCCTATGCAGCTGCTAACCCTGATTCTTTCTTTTTCTTTTCTTTTTTTTTTTTTTTTTAACATCCTCAGGGTAAAGTGACCCTGGAAAATTTCCTTCAATCTCCAGCTTTCTACAGGCAGAAGAAGCTGATGTGGTGTGTTTTCTCTGTGGATCTGACCTATATCAAGCACACCATAAAATAGATCTTTAAAATTCCAGTGCTCCTTGAGCTCAGAGGCTTATTTTTTATTTCATTTTGTAATAGATGTCTTGTGCTTGAGATGAAACTCCAGACTCATTTGAGATTTTTGTTTATAAACCTAGGGATGGTTTAAAAGTGTATTGATTCAGGTAAAATTTCTGACATTGCCAAATCAGTAACAAATTCTGATATTTTTCAATACTAAACTGCTAGACAAAAAAATATATACCACAGGAAATGACTGGAGGCCCCTGATGTGCACCCTTGCTAGTGCCACTATTAAAAAAAATCACATCAATGTTAGGAGTCACATCACTGTCATTGCTGCTGTGTTTTGGGGGAACACACCTGGCCACTGTTCAAACGACTTTCATTCTTTTTTCTTTTTAAAAATTTATTTATTTTAATTAGGTATATATGACAGCAGAATGCATTTTGATTCATTGTACACAATTGCAGCACAACTTTTCATTTCAGTGGTTGTACATGATGTAGCGTCACACCATACGTGCATTCATACATGTACCTAGGGTAATGATGTCCAACTCATTCTATCATCTTTCCTGCCCCCATGCACCCTCCCAATTATAGTTCCTCCATTTTTCCCATGCCTCCCCCCTCGCTATTATGGATCAGCATCCACTTATCAGAGTGAACATTCAGCCTTTGGATTTTGGGGTTTGGCTTACTTCGCTTAGCTTGATATTCTCCATTTCCATCCATTTACCTGCAAACCTGAAACAATACAGAAAGGTGTAAGTGGGACTGCATTCCAACAAGGCCTCTATCAGGAGAGACAGTGTGGCAGTGGCCATTCACATGGGAGAAGAGGATCCTCTGTGACCTGTGATCACTCTAGGGTGCTCTAGAAGCTCAATTTGTGATTTACTTTTGTGTTTGGCCACTGTGCTTTCATATTTAAAGTTTGTATTTTATTTAAAGTAGTTTTGTTAAAAAATCAGTGCATAAAAGTTACTAAACAAGGAATCATTGACAGTATTTAATCTGTATTATTGTAACATAGAACATTATCAATAAGACTGGGGTTTATGTTGGAACGTTTTTGTTGATAGACCATCTACAATTGTTTTGATATTAATAAAGATGCTATGAAAAAATATGCATTGATATTGTAGTAGCACATTCTTCATTTTAACATTCATATATCCATGCATATATATTTAAAATATACTTTTTACTGGGGATTGAATCCAGGAGTGCTTTACCACTGAGCTACATCTCCAGTCTTTTTTACTTTTTATTTTGAGACAGGGTCTTGCTGTGTTGCTGAGGGTCTTGATAAATTGCTGAAGATGGCCTTGAACTTGTGATCTGCCTCTCTCAGATTCCTGGGTTGCTAGAATTTCAGGTGTGAACCACTATGCCAGGTTATTTTCTGATATTCTTGTTGAAAGGGCAGATGTGGGTTTTTAAAAACCATAATCTAATATTTATCATGGCATTGAGACCTAATATGTCACTCTTGTTTAATTTCTAGAAACTTAAATCCTCACATTGTTGCTTGTGATTCAACTATGCTAAAAATTAGAATTATAAAATGATATAGTCTTTTCTTTCAAGTATTTATAATAAAAAAGGAAACTTTATAGTTCAATTCACATGGAATTATCAGATTTAAAGCCAAAAAGGTTAAAATCATGTCTAAATTTCATACCATTGTGATTAGGCATTGTTACATATTTTCTGTTTGCTCCTTGTATTAGTCAAATTTCTGTTACTTTAATAAAATATCTGATGTAATTAACTGATAAAGAGAGAAGATTTGACTCATTGTTCTGGAGTTTCCAATCCAAGATCAGGATGAGGAGGCCCATTACTCTGGTGCTCAGATGGTTTAGTATATTATGGTGGGAGCATGTTAGCAGAGCAGAACCATCACTTCTCCAGCCAGGAATTGAAGAGAGGAAGAAGGGACCAGGATCCCACAATCCCCCTTAAGGGGACACCAATGACTGAATGAACTCCCATAAGACTCCACCCTCTAATGGTTCACAGTATCTTCCAAAAGCATCACCCTGGGGATCAAGCCTTTCACACATGGAACTTTGGAAGACACTTATTCAAACCACAGCACTTCTCTTATCCATTTTCCCAACTTTTTCTCCTCTGCTCTATGTCCTGGAGTTGACACTTAGGATCAATGGATTCCTCTGACTTCTGGCTTCTAGTTGAGTCTGCCCTTTGGGAAAGAAAGATCCATATCTTGTTTTTCTTTTTTCTTCTTTTACCTTCCCTCTTGCTGGGCTGTATCCCTCTTGATGTTAGCTGTGTTGCTCTACTTATGACTGTGTCCCATGCTAGTGGTCAAATCCTAAAGATATAGTTACCATGTTGTCTCTAGATTTCTGAACTATTTCATCCTCAGTGTTCTTTAGGATGATAATGACTCCCAACTGTTGATGATCAAAAAGCACTTTATTGCCTCTTGTTAGTTTCCCTAAACCCTGCCCACAACTTTGTAAATGTCTCTTCACTAAGTTTTCTTTGATTGATTCATTTGAACTTACCAGATGATAAGTTCGAGTAAAATAATCAAGAAATGTCATTCAAAACTCTTCCTGGCCTGGTTTAAAATATCAAGCTGGTCACATCTGTCAATGCATTTCATTCGAAGTCTCTTCCCTCTCCTCCAAGGACTCATGCTGGAGTCATATTTGGGACTTGTGAACTTCAGCCTATTGAAGTCTTCCTCATTACTCAGGGACAACAAATGCTATCCTGTTCACTAGATTCATGATCCCACCCTATAGTCAGAATTAAAGCTACCTTCTTCTCTGCTCTTGATATCAAATTAAATTTGAAAGCACCACTTATTCTAATTTCTTTGCTATTATTTATATGTTGGTCTTGCTTCGAAGGCTGCCTGGTCCCTGAGGACAGGTTGTTTGACCTCTGCAGGTCTGGAAATCAGTCCACAGGGCAGGTGAGCGATGATGACTGTGCCTTCAATTGATGAATGGATTTTCAGGATGAATGTGCAATCATTTGGCGGTTAATATTACAATCTGGGAATAACCAGGACCAATTGCTTTTTCTGTGTTCACCTGCACCTTTGCTTTATGAATGGAAGAGTAGAAGAGAGGATTTGAAATCAATCAATCATATTTATCATGAACACTTCTAGCAAAAGCCTCTATTAAGGAGAAGGCTGAAACTTTTCAAGGATTAACCTTGTTTCTGGATTCAGTATAGAAGACGAAAGTCTCTTTCTTCCATTTACAATGACTTACAAGCATGAACTCTTTTGCGTGAACTCCAGAATAGCATTTGCTTTAGTGATGGGGAAATTTGGCTTGTCTTGAATTGGTGGAAATAAAAAGAGCCCATATGGGGCTCTTTGTGGAGAGGTCTTCCTTTTATCAGCCACAAACTTGTTTCCAGAGAAGAACTCCTGCAGAGGAGATGATTGTTATGGGGTGTAGAATAGGTTGAAGGGGCCACTTGTCTCTTGAGCCAATCCAATTTGGTGAGTTACCTTTCCTTTTCAATTCCTTTTACTTGCTTAACAGGTCTGTGCTCCTCCCTCAGTAAGGCTGATGCTCTGTTTTATGATGCCCTGCTTTATTCTAATGTCTCGCACTATCCTAACAAATTTTCTGTAATTAGATCCATCTTCCTTCTAGCCACACTTTGTATGGAGGTAAACATTAACTGTTTATTGCCAGCGCTGATTCCCAACATGTGAATTAGCGAGCAGCTGTTTGCCCCTAGAGCCTCTGAACCCGAAGGCTCTATACTGGCTTTCTTTATTACTTGATCAGCACTGTCACTAATGCAAATCTATCCCCCACACAAGGAGCGACATTAATTTTATGTTGTTTACGTACTCTTGCCATAAGGTTAAGCAATTCCTACTATTAAGCTTGATGAAATTGCATTACCTTAATGAAATGCACTTTACTGATAAAGAAGAATGTCACTTTCACAAGTGGAAGCACTGTTAGCAAATTTTTACGAGAGAATTCCCAAAATCATATCTTAATTGCTTGGACAGCTGTGTAGTTTACATAACGAGCAAACAATGCCAAGGTTTTTTATTTCCTTTGTCAGCTGTACTGGATGTTAGTATGCATGGTGGACCTTTTTGGGGCCTTTTATTACTTGATTGCAAATCATTCTTCATTGTTGCCCAAATTTATGGAAGGACATTGCTCCCTGAGGTGCCATTTCCTTTCAGGTCTGTAACTGAACATGACTGATGGCGCCAGAGTAACAGTTGCTTATTACTGCGTTCACTGAGCTGTGATTGCTCCAATACTTTATGTTGGCAGATGTGTTTCCCTAGGAACAGCATCTCTGAGACAGAGGTCATTGATCAAACCCCCTCTGGCTGTTCCATTATGTGCAAATTATTGCTAAAAGCAGAGAGGCTGCTAGGGAGGTGGTGTATACTCATTGCAGATATTGGAGAGGGAAGTCCAAGGGAAAAAAAAAGGCAAGTGCAATGAACCTGAGAAAAATTCTACCTAAACTAGAACAATGTTTTTATAATGTGAATTAGTAGGGAAAAAGGGGAAACTAAGTGACTTTGAAAGGCATACAATGGGAGAAGAGTCAGACTTTATCATTCTGGGGTAAACTCTAAAATTGGGCTGGATAACAACATCCTTGGCTGCTGTGGAGGCTTGAAGAGGGCACATGTGTGGGCAGCACCCAGAGTCCTGTTGTCCTAATTGTGTAAAGATTAAGGCAGTAAAGTGACTAATACAGAGGACTCTCTTTGGTCCATTTCTGGCCAAATATTTACAAAATGCTGGAAACATACAGTGGACATATGTAAATATGCTCCCTGTCTCCCAGCTTCTCAGGGCAGGGATGAAAGTGCTAATGGATTGACTGGTAAATGAGAAATATTCATATATAGATGGTCCTGTACTCAGTCTTGGTCCAGTGAGACATCTTCATTTCCTGCTCAGCTGCAGTAGCAATCTTCCCAGCAGATTTCTGTTCAAGGAAAGATGGATGGTCCTCCATATGGGTGTCTCTCTCTCTCTCCTGTGCTAGCTTTAGTGAGACTATGGGCTGGCTCAGGTAGAGCATGTAACCTGCACACCTAGTACGGGGCTTTCCTAGCTACAGCCTCATTGTTCAAACTGACTTGCTTTCTAGTGTTGGCAAGACTCACCTTTTCATCATTGCATTCTCCTCTTCTGTACCATCTTTCCTTATATGGGCCAGATTCTTCTTAGGATCTAAACCACCTGGCACATAGAAGATTCTTCCTGAATAACAGATGCTAATTCTTGAGATATTGTTGTAAATATTTCTGGTATAATTAGAGTCTCTCCTAAATATTTTATTTGCTTCTAGATTAATTTTAGGTAACCCCATAATAATCTCCAATGAAAGATGAAGCATTTTTACTTGCACACATGATGGGTACTAGAGGGCTTGGCAGAGTTTTTGTTGAAGTGATTGCTAATGTTTCCTATTGTTGGCAGGCACATTTGATACCCTTCCTCTCTGGTGATAGCTGTAGTCAAGTGATGAAGTTGTTGTTTTTTTTTTTGTTTTTGTTTTTGTTTGGTAATGGGGATTAAACCCAGAGAAACTTTACCACTGAATCACATACAGTGCCCTGTTTTGGATTTAAAATTTTTATTTTTGAATTTTGAGACAGTGTCTTGCCAAGTTGCTTATGGCCTTGCTAAGTTATTGAGTCTGGCTTTAAACTTAGGATGGTCCTGTGAGCCACTGGGATTACAGCATGCACCACCACACCTGTTTTGTTTTTTTTTTAAACAAAATAATGTTCTTCAAAAAGAGGTAAAAGCATGACTCTCATATATACATAAAATAAATATACCTTAAAGAATTTAACGCACTAATTGAGTGAGGAAACTAATAAAATTTAAAGGATGGATGCAATGTACATATGAGGAATATTCTTGAAATGAATTTGCAAATGCATTGGGGAAGATTTAAATTAATTTGCATAACTGTGGACGTGGATTGTTTGCACTGGTGTTAGTTTCTGAATGTTAAGCTTAATCTCTACATAGTCAAAATCAAAGGCACATCTCTGTATAGGTAGAGATAGACTCTGGCATCCATTGGAAAGATAATCAGTTATGGTTTGATTATTAGGTTTTTTAAATAACGGAGTCAGACAATGTATAACTCTGTCATTACTCTCCTAGCCTGGCTCTCAGAGTCTTGACTTGACCCCATCTGTTGAGTGGCTGTTATTCTCTCATCATCAAGCAAACCTGACTTGCTCACTCTGACCCTAAATGCCTACCTTTTACACACCATGTTAATTTTCTCTGTGCCTTTGCCTTTGCCATTTTCTCTGTGCCCATGTTGAATTTCCTTAAGCTATAATTTCACACAATGAAATGTTTATAAATCTTTTAGCAAATACCCTTGATAAAGTTTCTTCCAGGAATCCACCACCAGTTTTCCTCTTTTCTGAACTCCTGTTTCATTTTGAATCTGTTGACTGTATTCAACGTGCCCTTAGCCATGTGCTTCTGGAAAACAGAAATGTCTAATAAAATCCCCATCCTTTTGTGTTTCAAGGAATAACTTCCTGCAAAGAGCCACCTTTATTCATATAACACATCTCATTGTTGGCTCATTCTCCTAGCTTTAGTGAGACTAAAGGCTGGATTAGGTAGAGCATGTAACCTGCACACCTAGTACTGCAAGTGTTGGGCAGGTTGTAGGGCACTTTACCTATTGTGGTTTTTAATTGGGATATTTAGCTGGGTCTAGGAACTGAATTTGTACAAGGCAGATTAACAGGAGAAAATCATGCAAATGTTCCTAATATTTCTGTGAACTTAGGGTCCCTCACAAGAGAGTAAAAACCCAAAGAAATGGCCAAAGCAGAAAATTTAATACATTTTTGAAAAAGAATAGTAAATAGTGTGAAGAAATGATAAGAAAAAGGCATCTGGGCTAGGGCTAGTAAATTCCAAGGGAGTCACTAGGAGATATATGGAGGGATATATATATATATATATCTGAAAGAGTTTAATGGAGGATAAGGGTTATATTAGTAATTTTTTTTATGTGAATCCATTGCAGTTATCAATTCTCAGTCACTGGTTACAAGGGTTATCTTTCTCACAGGAATTTCTATGCCTTGCTATAGGTAAGATAGTGAGTTCAGCTAGTCCGTTCTGCAACTGCTGCTTCGCCAGTGCCTTATTAGAGTGGGCAGATGTTTAAGAAGGTCGTTTAAAATGTTAACCTAAAACTTGGTAAAAGGAAATATTAGGGGGGTATTTTCCTTGTAAACCCATCTCAATATTATCCTTCAGCTTCTTCAAATGATTAGAGCAAGGATAGAGTCAATGACCGAATGGGCTGGCACCACATTATAGACATCGTTGAGTTCTAGAGTGAAGGCCTTATAGTTAGCTATGTTGACACCAAGACATCACTTTTTGTTCTGAGTAGGGGAAGTGATATTGTTGAGCTTCCTTTAAAAGGATTAGTCCCCAGTCCCTGGGATGGGTTGGAGAAGGGAGAGAGGAGAGGGGATGAGATAGCTATTTCAATAGTTAAGTGGTGAGTTTGAACTATAATAGTGCGATCCTAAGTGCCACTTCACATAGTGCCATAGAATTTGAAAGGTATTGACTGTTAGACAAAGCCTAGCTGTGGAGACAAAGAGTGATGTAAGGTGACAACTGTTTTGATGTTTAGCTGGTATGACTTAAGTGGACGATGAGGAATATTAATAAAAATAGAAAATTCTAGAGCAAGTGGTTATGGGAGAAAGAGGATATGTTCGACTTTGCAACTAATGATTTTTGATATGTAAATGGAATATTCAAATGAGAATGTCTAGGAGGCTATTGCTATGAGTGATGTTCCATCACTGAACAAAAGTGTAAAGAGAGAAAAGTCCTGGGCTGAGGACAATCATAAAGCTCTTGCATTTAGGGGAGCAAAAGGAGAAAGCAGAGCAAAAAAATGGGACTAATATTGATAGAGAGGTAGGAAAAGAGTCAATTTCAGTGGCGATAAGAGAGAAGTTTCAGTGAACCTGGGATCAAGAATGTAAGAGAATGGAGGTGGGGATGCAGGGTAGACAGTGAGATGAGGTCATTGAAATGGGAAAGCTGGTGCTGGATAGTAAGAGTTAAGGAATGTGTGGAATGGCAGCGAGAAATTAGAGTACTTGTTCAATAAATTGCTTAAGCACAGAAAGATAAGAGAAACAAGGAATGATAAGTATGTAAAGGGAAGTATTCTAGGATGTGAGAACTTTGAGCATGATACTAAACTGAGTTGAAAGGGATTGAAGAAAGAGAGGAGAGATTGAAAATTAGATGCAGAGAAGAAAATAAGTTGTAGAGCAAAACAGGAGAGTATGGAATCCTTATAGCTTAACTGAGAAATATTTTGAGACCAAGTGACTGTTGGTAAAGATGATTCTATGCCATGGAATAATTTTGGTAAGTGTGAAATTGATGGGATTGGGTATGGTGTTAAAGGTAATAAGGAGGTTTTGAAATCCATGCTCAAGAAATAAGAGAAAGATCCAACAGGGGACAAAAGAATCCCCAGAAATCATCAAAACTCACTTCTAGTTAATGAAGTTGCTTTCATAGGAGTGCATTTCATGAAATGCTTGACACCAGGTTATGGGGCCATGTCTTGAGGGAAAACAAAAGGTTAGAATGTTTTTGAAGACTAGGAGGCAGAATATTAGGAGAGTAAAAGGAGTTATTTATTGGTTGTCATGAATGGACTGTGAAAATGGCTGGCTATTGCACTAGGCCAGTTAGAGTCAAGTGAGTCCAGAAGGGGGGTCTTGCCCATCTGTTAGGCATGGCAGAGTTCAATGATTACTGGTCACGTTAAGGTACAGAGTCACTGAAAGTGTGGAAATTGGAAAAAATGGAAAGAAGGGGTCTATGGTCAGAGAAAAGGAATATCCAAAAGTGGAGACTTCAGTGGGATATATGTCCAGCGGTCACGGTGACGGACAATGTGAGCAGATGTTTTGTTAATGTGAAGTGGAACTGTGCCATGAGAATCAGGTAAAAGAGGATGTTTGTGGTCTTTGCATTCAAAGATCTACTATCACATGCAAACGTCAAAGGCAAAGGTCTTAGGCCATTACTTGATTACCTGGTTTGGAGACCCATAAAGGACAAGAAGTGATTGTGCAAAGGTACAAGGCTAGGAAATTATTCCATATGCTTTTGTGAGAAAAGCATGGAGACGGTTGAAAAGAGTTTTAAAGGCCAAAGACAACTCTTCTTTAGGAGAATGTTCCTGATATTTTTAAAAACATGTAAGAAGTGCATAACTTGTTTCTATTCTGAAGATTGGATTTGATCTAAAAATTAGAAAAATAGTATAATAGTCTTTTTTCAGAGGATGTGCGTGTGTGTGCTCCTATGCCTACCTCTGTGTTTAAACCATAGATACACATGGAGGAGATCAGAAAGGCATAGTGGCAAAGTTCTCTTATGAGAACAGGACCAGATTTTTTTCCCCTCATTTTCTTGCTAGTCTTGGGCCATTTCACTGCTAATCTACACATCCATCAAACAAACAGGAAGGGGAAATGGAGAGTAGAATCACAAATCTGTCAATTTTGCTATTCTTGGCAGTTCGGGTTAAAGTATTTGGTGGGGGCAGAGTTTGAAACAAATGACAAAAATTAGATTTCCTGATTGTGGGAACATTGTTGTGGATAATTAATCAACTGTTTGAAATGCTACACATAGATCAGATTTATGGCTTCCCCAGGTGTTCTCGGGAGTTGGAAGACCTTGTTTTCCACTGAAATTTAGTCAGCAAACTTGCTTTTCTTGAAGATATTCATGAATTTTATGTTATCAGGGCAGAAAGAAACAACAAATCCCTTAGAGCACCTGGAGAAATAAAATGTAGTAGGGATGAATTTTGTAGGCTCCAGACTCAGATTTTAAATAAAGAAAACATCTTTCTATTTCACAATCCTTTTGGCTTCGAAGCAGAAAAATTAGTCTTGCTGATCCAAGATAATTGAGTCATATTTATTTTTCAGTCATTCAAAGGAAACATGCTCAAAACTGGGGTTCTTACACTCCCACTTCAACTCCCTTGTGTACCAGTTAAGTTCTGGGGCCTTCGGGGCCTCAATGACTTCTAGAAAATGGTACATCTATGGCATGATGGTCCTCCATCCCCTAAGGCTTCTCTGTAAGGTCTTAGATCTCCTCCATCTGTGCCCTGAAATATAAGGCACAGGAATTCTTTGATCTGTTATCTCCCTAATCCTATGCAATATTCTCATGAACCTTAAACTAACTTCACCCTGGGCTTCGACTTTGTAGATGGAAAGTGACCTCCTTTCTCAGACTACAAAATGCTCTTCTTTCCCGTGAACCTCTTCTCCTATTTCATCAATTCCATTTCCCTTTGTATCAGAAAATGGGCTTTTACACAACCAAGTTTTCCCCCCAAATGCATTATTTATACTATTAATTGTATGCACTTAGTGAAATTAAAATAAAGGATTCGGACACTCAGATAATCTGCTTTCTTAGAATGCTTACCTTGGGTAAACCACGTCCCTGGCTTTCAGCAATATTTTCTTTATAGTAAATTTTTAAATAATTTCAGAAACAAAGTGAAATTCTTTGTTAATTCTAAGTTCTCTGGGTAGGAAATTGTGATTGAAAGGCAAGTCTTGGATAGCTAAGAAAACATTTCACTCCTCTCTTCATTATATAGGTTTTCCACAGTCTAGACATGATAGCTAGTCCATGCTTAAGTAAAAGCTATGTTTGGCTCGGGTGACCATAACATTTTTCTTGGAGCAAAAGAATGAAGTATTCATAATTATGCCAAAAAAACAGGCATAAACCAGAACTATCCCAAGAAAACTGGGATGTAGGGTCATCCTACTTTTGATCTATGGAGACAGACTAGAATTTAAAGATGCAGTGGTCTGTGGCTATAGGATAAATGCTGAAGATAACTGAATAGGTTCAAATAACTGAATCTCATAAACATATATATCTGTTTATTTTTCTCTTTAAGTCATTTAGTGAAGCCTGGATTATGGGTTTAAGCTTGGCCTCAGCAATTAGGGGATGTGTGTATATCACACTTATAAGGCATAGATCTCACCAGGAACAGTGTTTCCTAGGACGGCTCAGGGAAGTTGCAGGAATGATTAGCAACAGGAAGAAAAGTTTTGAAAGATAAAAGTGTAACAAGATCCAGACACTCTTTTTGATTGATATGCTCTCTCCATTACCAGCCAGGAAGGGCCTGGCTTGATTGGATTAAGGAAGCACACCCTTCAACATGCCTAGCCATTTAGTTTCTGGGCAAGCAATGATCACTTCCTTCTGCATTCTTTGCTCTTGGAAAGTGATGTTGTATCATGATAGCTGCAGCCTAGTTGGGGCTGAGGAAATGGGTATCACTCTAATTATATAAAAATTATGTAAACCATATCACTTTGCTTAATAAGTGTTTACAATTTTAAAAATTAATTGACAAAATATAAACCATATATATATATATATATATATATATATATATATATATATATATTTGGATTTCTGGTTTCTTGAAAAGAACCAACAGATGTGATCACTCTAGGTTAGCAGTTCTGAGAAACAAATATCAGCTGGAGCAAAATGTTATGGCTCCTACGATTTGTGGCATTCTCTCTGCAATTCACCAAGTCCCGGCCACTCTTTTAAAGGTTGTGTATCTGGATATTTCATGAATTTAGGTTAATTTATTGACGATTACAAATTTCAAATTTGTGATTCCTGCATTATACCATGCTGTGGGTTGGAAATTTCCAAAATAAACAGGATTAAGTGTGGCAGATGAATCAGTGTTCATGTTTTTCTAAGATATCTTGTATGTCATTATTTGGAATCGGTAATTAAACATCTATTTTTAATATTTTGAAGTATAAGTAACAGAGTAAAGTGCACATTATTACATATAACATGAAATGAAGTTTGCAAATGCATATTTCCTGTGTAATTGACACACTAATCAAGCTATTAAATATTTCCCATCTCCCTAGAAACTTCTCCTCTCCAGTCAATACTTGCTGGTCTCCACCCACAAGTGACCATTATCCAGAGTGGATTTGCCTGCTTTAGAAGTTTATATAAATAGGATCAGACAGCGTGAACTATTTTGTGTCCAAGTTCTTTTTTTTTTCACATTATGTCTTTTGGATTCATCTGTGCATTTGCAAATTTCTGCTGTTTTTGTTTTCACTTTAGTTTTTGTGGTATTTTTTCTCTACTGGGAATTGAACTCAGTGTTATACACCCCCAGCTACTTTAATTTTTTTTTCACTCTGAGACAGTGTATCACCTAAGTTGCTCAGGTGGTTTTGAACTTGAAATTCTCTTGTCTCACCTTTCAGAGTCACTGAGATTACAGGTGTGTACTATGGCACCTGGTTTGTCTGTTCTTTTATATGACTCAGTGGTTTTTGTTGATAAGTGTATTATTTACTTATTCACTTACCTGTTAATGGATATTTGAGTTGTTTCCAGTCTGGGCCATGTTGAATGAAGCAGGTAGAAAATTCTTGTATATGTCTTTTTATAGATCTATGTTTTAATTTGGATAGGATAATTACCTAAAGTGGAAAGTCTTATTGTTAGGCTAGATATAAATATAACTTTTTATGAAACTGCCAGCAGTTCCAGAGAAGTTGCACAATTTTGTACTCCTACAAGCAGTGGAGGAAAATTCTAGTTGCTCTGCATCCTTGGCAACAATAGATATTGCCTGCATTAATTTAATCTATTCTAGGGTGGAGGATTGAATCTCATTGTAGTTTTAATTTGCATTTCCCTAATAACCAGTAATATTGAGCATTTTATCATGTACTTATTGGCTGATCATATATACCCCTTCCCTGAGTGTTTAAGTCTTATGTCCATTTTTGTTGTGGTTGATTTTTTTTTACTTATTAAGCTTTTTTTAAATGTGTTTGGCATATTAGGCTTTTGGCAAATAGATGTATTTCTCATAATCTTAAAGATCTCATTTTACATGGTGCTGCCTTAGACATTAAAAAGCTATATCTAGAACAGTTTCTAAATAATGTCAATCTGAAGCACATAAAAGGATACCTACATGACTACAGTTGTTGAACAGACTCAAGGAAATGGGCATCCTGCAATATGAGATTATGAACATAAAGCTTAGAATTTGCCCCTGAAATAACTAAGTAAATTAGGGTAAAGGCTTAATTGGTATATATCCATATGTTTGTATGTATTTTTTTAAGACAGGGAGTTTCTAAATTTTTCCATTGAATAAATGGAGCAGGTTCAATTACACATCTGTGATTGTCCCTATTCTCTGGGACACACTACTCTCTGGAAGAGGGTCTTCGATCACTCTCCTGCTGGCTACAACTACAATTCCCCTGCAGTGTAGTTACCAGGACTGTTCACCCCGTGCCAGGTGATAATTTCTCGGGCTGGTGTTAAAAGATCATGTCCTTCTGTAGCTCCTAGGAGGGAGAAGCTGGCCTGCAGAAGCACGCAGCAGACCTGCCTTGATAAGTGAGAAAAAAGCGTGAACTGGGTTGGTTTGGAATCGTCACCAAGAAGCAAGTCTTTTTTATGTTAAGCCTTTTCTTAATTGGTTCTTTTTAGTTATACGGCAATAGGATTCATTTTGACAAAATTTAAAAAGCATGGAATACAATTTGTTCTAATTGAGTCCCCAGTACTTTCCCTTCCGTTCTCACCCTCCCACCTTGCTCCCTTCCCTCTACCCTACTAATATTTCTGCTATTTACTTAAATTATATATTTTTTAAAATTAGTGTCTTGTGGATGTATGTGATGGTGAGATTCACTGTGGTATATTCATATATGAAAATAGAAAAGTTAGATCAGATTCATTCCACTGTCCTTCCCTATCCCATCTCTCTTACCTTTCCTTCATTACCTACAGTCTACTCCATGGATCTTTCATCTATTATTTTTTATCCCCTCCCTACTTATTGTGGGTTAGCATCCACATATTAGTGGAAACACTCAGCCTTTGACTTTTAAAAAATATATTTATTTACTTTTTAAAGTTGTAGTTGTATTTATATGTGGTGCTGAGGATCAAACCCAGGACCTCTCATGTGGTTTGCAAGTGCTCTACCATTGAGCCACAATCCCAGCCCCAGCCTTTGACTTTTTTAAACTGGCTTATTTTTCTTAGCATGATAGTCTCCAATTCCATCCATTTAATGGCAAGTGCCACAAAGTCATTTTTCTTTATGAATAAGTAATATTCCACTATGTATTTATATACTACATTTTCTTTATCAATTCATCTGTTGAAGGGCATTTAGGTTGTCTCTATAGGTTGGCTGTTGTAAATTATGCTACTATAAACATTGATGAGGCTGTTTAAGTGTATTATGCTGACTTTAAATCCTTTAGATATACGGTGAAGAGTGGAACAACTGGGTCAAATGGTGGTTCCACTCCTAGTTTTCTGAGGAATCTCCATATTGCTTTCCAGAGTGGGATTTACGGTACCACCAAAGATGTATGAGTGTACTCTTTTCCTCACATCTTTGACAACATTTATTGTTACTTGTATTCTTGATAATTGCCATTCTGACTGAAGTGACATAAAATCTCAGTGTAGTTTTAATTTGCCTTTCTCTAAATGCTATTGATGTTGAACATTTTTTCATGCATTTGTTGACCATTTATATTTCTTTTTTGAAGAAGTACCTGCTTAGTTCCTTTGCCCATTTATTGATTGGATTATTTGAAATTTTTTTTGAGATAAGTTTTTTGAATTTTTTGTATATTCTGGCTATTAATGCCCTGAGGAGCAGGTGGTAAAGATTTTCAAGGAATAAGACTTGGAGTCTGGCTGTCCATATCTCTCTAGTAAGTTCAGTCTGCTACTCAATTCCTTCTACTATCATGTTCTGGCTCAAAACTTTCAGTGTTGTTTTTTTTTATGTCCCAGAGAAGAGTTCAGAGCCCTTCAACATTAAGTATATATAAAAGGGTTCTTTCAACAGCTCCATAAACCACAGGCACAATCTTAAGACCAACTGCCATAATCATGAGGGCTGTCCATCAGATATTTTCATCTCTCCTCTTTATGAAGCATGATAGCTAGGAATGGTCATGTGACCTGCTTTGGTGAATGAAACACCCAAGTGGAAGTCATTCCTGGAAGAAATTTTTAAACCTAGTGTGTGATCCATCAACTGCACTTTGCAAGTGCATGTTAATCATGCAATTCTAATCGTAGAGCTGCAAGTTTGGGACATGGCATTGCCTAGCTATCCTGCAGAAATGCTTAAATGTGTGCATACTAAAGTAGGTGGAGAGATCCAGGACTTCCAGTAAATTAGGGAGCTCTAGATTAAAGTCTGAACTCTACTACTCCTAGCTCATACATTGGCCCTTAGCTCTTGAAACCTGAATCTGTAAAATGGGATAACTACCTTAGAAGATTGATGCAGACACAGGAAACAACGTTGAGGGTCTCTTAGTAGCTTGTGAAACACACCTGTTTTGCTAGGTAAATGAGTCACACAGACAAAGTTGAATTTTAAAAATGAACAATGGGAGAAGCAAATCGAGAAAATCTGCTTTCCTGGCTTCAGTCTAGGTTATTAGTCACAATAGGAATACAGTACATATTTTTATGTTTCTATTTTAAATTTTTAAAAATTATTATTATTTTTATTTTTTAGTTGTAGTTGGACACAGCAATTTTATTTCACTTGTTTATTTTTTTTTTATGTGGGGCTGAGGATGGAACCCAGGGTCTCGCATGTGCGAGGTGAGTGCTCTACCGCTGAGCCACAGCCCCAGCCCCTCTATTTTAAATTTTTAACATCTTTTCTTGCAAGGAGAATCCAACATAATATTTTATTTGTCAAAGACCAAACAAAAGTTAACAGTTTTTTATTTCCTAACAAGTCACATTGGTGTCAATAAGTCAATAAAAAATGTAAACTAGGTCCTATAACTCCCAGGTTATGTATACATGTTAATTGCACCCTAGTGACTAAACTTTCTGCTCCCCCAAATCATTAGGCTATATAGTGAGTCACATTTTGACCTAAGTGAGTAAACTGTATCCATTTTATTAAGAAGGACAATTCTTTTTTTTAGTTTTAACCTAGGAACCTTCCATTTCTCTATGGACTTTAATCACTAAGAAAAAAATCAACTATTTTTTTTTTGAAATGAAGCAAACTTGTCCCATTTTCCTAATGTCAGTAAGTAGAAAGAGATATGAAGAATTGCTGTGAATTTTTTAGACATTTCCAATGTAAAATATAATTATTTCATAATGAGCATTAATTATCATGCTGCTCAATGAGTTTGGCTCCTTTCAGTGGTTTATAAATTTCAGATTGTCAACGAAATTACATATAATTTGTTTTCCAAATTAAATTATTAGACAGTGGCATGGCTTGTGCACTCAAAATTTAATTCAGAAAAGCATTTAATAATTAAAATGCCAAGAGTAAGCAAAAGGGAAACATTGCCCCACACTTTCAAAGTATGTTGGTTGAAAGCCAAATTTAAAGTTTAGGTTTAACAAGAGATGAAATGAAAGGAGGAGAACAGAATGGCTGAGGAGTTTTACAGAAGTTCAACTCAGTGTAAATCACTAAGTTTTGTACATAGTTTAATCCCTATAGTCTAGATTAGTATGTCTTGAAGTCTAATATGTTGCCAAATATGTAATAATACTTGCAAAACCTTTTCAGTGAGAGCGAATGGTGATCTCCTCTTCCAGCTGGGTTGGAGAACTGGAGGCTTCACCATCAATTGTCTCACTCCTGCCTCATACAGTGGCAGAGCTAAGATCAAGCACAGGTTCTCTTACATTCCTGGCCTGGGCCTCTTTCGGCTGTCCCTAGGCTGTCATGTCTCTGCAGTGTTCAAGTTGCAGAAATAAATAAAGCAGGACTGGATTTAAGCATCAGTTAAACAACTGCTTTATAAAGGGCACACAGTTTTCCCTAACTATAAAATGCAAAATTTCTAGTTGAGGGCTTCTAGGATGAAGATGGTTGTATGAATTTGTCAGTCCTCATTATCTCTAGAAAGTGAACCAAAAGCAAGCAACAAAGAGATGTGGGGAAAATAAACACACACACACACACACACACACACACACACAAACACCATAAATTCAATTTTCTGAAAAACTATAAAGATAGTGTATATAATTTATAAGGTTTGCCAAAATCAGTTTAATTTTATGCAAGAGACATCAGATACTATAGGGGTGCCAAAATCAGTTTAATTTCAGGCAAGTGATGCAGGGGAGAAAGCTAGATCTAGAAATAGAAATAAAAGTACAGATAGATAGATGAAAGCAGAGGGAAAGAGAAGGAAAACACTATCCTGGAAAAGCAGTAAGATTCAGGAAATCAGAAAAGACTCTGCCCCATACAAAATTCTACAAGTGAGTATTATTTTCAGAAAGCTACCCTGCTTTGTGGCAGTAGCAGTAAAAGGAACTTCTGCAATGTGAAAAGCAGCTAGTCTTTAACATGACCCTTGTTCCTCTTCACCTATGGAAATTTATTTGAAATAGCCTATAAAATCCCAACTTATTTAATAATGAACAATAGAAAAAGAACTCACACATCCTCAATGAGAAATATCACAAGAAAGAAAATTGGCAGTAAAATTTATTTACAAGGAATGTGCACTAAGAAAATGTTCCCTAGGATAGATTAAAACTGTGAATAAATATTTCAACATGAACTAAAAACCTTAAAAACCAATTGATGCTTTGAAGTAAAACCACAAAGAATCAAAACAAAAGTCTCAGGGAAGTGATGCTGAGCCAGCTAGAGGAAGTGAAAAATGAGCTGGTGTAACTCAGAGATAAGTAGATGAAAAAAATAAGCAATCACAGAAGAAGACAAAATTGTAAGAAGAGTAATATGACATACATTATAGAAAATATATAAGATACAGAAGTGAGAACTGAGAGAAATTAAAATAATTGGGATATAAATTAAGGAGAGAGTTTAAAAACATAAAATAAGAAACAGATCTTGAGGAGCAGAAACATCCAAAATAAGCATAAAAACCATCAGCAAGAAAGACAATGGTAAAGAATAAAAATTTGGAGTCAATTAAATAATTCTTACCTGAAGTAAAGAAAATTTGCATTTACATATTTTAAAAAGCATGCTTGGATCCTGTAATAATTGATTGGAACAAACAATCAGAAGACCTCTTAGGTCAACTATCAAAAGAGCTGGTGGTTGACACTGGAAATCTCGGGCAGTCTTCATGTACCTCCTTAGCCACAGCTGGTGCCAGATCATTGTGGGGCTGTGCATAAAGAAAAGGAAAGAAACTATGACCCAAAATTTTTAAACCAATCAAGCTGTCCGTCATGTATAAACACTCTCAAGATGAAGATCTGTGAATATTTTGGAACTCTTGAGAATTTTTCCTTTTGTTCTTATGGAAATTTGCAAAAGATGAACTTCAGTCAACCAGCAGGTTGACAGTAAACTTTCAGAAGGATTGGTGGTGAGTATTGACTATATTTTACAATAGAACTTAGACCAAACATGAGAGTTTGTGGAAATTATAAATATTATAGGACTCAAAAATTCTGTCACCTGCACATGTTGATTTGAAATGTAGAAGCCACAGTAAAACAACAGCAAAAGATATCAAAATATACAAAATATGGGAATTTGAGTTTTTCAGATTTTTGTTTCTTTCTTGGCTGATTTTTTGTTTGCTTCATTTCAATGGGCAAGAAATAGATATATGGCTGGAGGGGACGTGTTCATCACACCATTTTGAGTTCCACAGTGTATAGTACCTCTTGTTACCAAGTAGGTTGTTCTCACTTGCCTTTGAGGTTTTGTATTCAAGTTTCAAGGCTTATCATGCTTGTTTTTAATCTGGTTACCAAATTCTTCCAGGAACTTTTGGTCTCTGGTTGCATCATTTCTTTTTTTTTTTAAAGCTGAGGTCTTGTGACTTGTGATGAACTAAATTGTTTTGATTGCAGCAAGTCAAATCTTGTAAAGGACTGCCTGGAGTTATAAAACATATGAAAAACTGAAAAAAATAATAAATGTCTCTGCAACACCTGCAATATACATTAACATAGTCTCAATTCTCAGATACCATGAGTAGTTATTTCTGCTTTATCCTCTTTGTTATGTCATATATATGAGATGCTCCCCACAAAGCTCGTGTGTTAATGCAGGAATGTTTAGAGGTGAAGTGATTAGTTTATGAGAGCTGTAACCTAATTAGTGGATTAATCCATTTGATGGGTTAATAATTTGAATGGATTACTGGGGGTGACTATAGGCAAGTGGAACATGATTGGAGGGAGCGGGCCACAGGGGACATGTCATGGGGATTATATCTTGTCCCTTGCTTGTCTTTGTTTTTCTCTGCTTCCTCACTGTTGTCAGCTGAGCAGCTCTCTCTCTTGCCCACCCTTCCACTATGATGTTCTGCCTTGTCTTGGACCAGAGGAATGAAGTCTGCCAACCACAGATGGAGACTTCGGAAACTATGAGACCAAATAAACTTTTCCACCTCTAAGTTGTTCTTGTCAGGTATTTTGGTCACAGTAATGTAAACCTGATTAACATACTCTTTTTAAAAAATAAAAATTGTACTAGTATTTGTTATTGAAGAGGTTCTAATATTTATAAGGAATTCAGTGTGGCCATTAAGGAGTTCATGTTGTAGAACTGTTAGTATCTGAAGTATCTTTATAAATAAATACATCTGTGGATTCCGGGATTTCTCAGGTCCACCAAAATTATGTTTTATGCATAACTTGTATTATTATTTATACATAACTTGTATGTGTAAGTTGAACATTTTTGTTATGAATTTGCAGTGTTCCCAGATATTTCATTCAGTAGGGTATTTTCTGCCCTATTGGCAAATGACAAAAAATATCATGAGCAATAATTGTTATCATTTGTAGATAGTTCTCTTATGGTAGAATGAAAAAAATCTCAAGAAAAGTGTGTGTTATTATGTTTACTTTTTTTGGTTTCTTTTTTGTAGTTAAATCCAGATCATCATTATGATCTTAAAAATTAAGTTATTTTAGTAGAAAATTAATGAAAATAGCTGAAAGACTACTTTAGAAATAGTTTTGAAGTTTGAAAATGTGAATGTAATTTGTTTTGATGTCCCTCCCTCTTCCCTAGGAATGATATGGTTAACAAACATTAAAGGGAAAAATTATAAAGAAGATAGAAGCAAGAATGAATATGGTGTTTGCCACAATTATGATAGCAGAAGTTCCAGAATATTATTTAAATCCAATATATCAAATAAAATAAGATGATTTTTTTTTTAGCAGTACAAAGATTAGTACTATAAAAATGATAATTACTAAAATCAGATCATGGAAAGAAAGAAGAAATACACTAATTTTACCAATGCTCATTAAAGGAATACATTTTTATTAAGAAAAATAGAAGACTAATATTATAAATACTGACTAATATGAAGATAATAAGAAATATTTCTAAATATTATAGTGATTACATAATAAAAGAGCAAATCAAGCAATCTCTATAGAAAAAGCTTTGCAGAAACACTTGCTACTTTCAGAAACCAAATATAAAACCATATAAGAAAATCTAGATCAAACATGTGTCTGATCATCATGAATGCCTATGGGCTAAAATCACCTATTAAAATAAAAATGCTTTAGATTGGCTTCTAGAACAAAGGCAAATGTATGTACAATATAAAAGACAGCATAAAAGAAAGTAATTCAAAATGTTGAAAGTAAAAAAAATAAGGGCAAGTTTAACTAGGCAAAGATGTTTGGAAACTGGGCAGGGGCATCAATATTACATAAACCCAAAAGTATGAGGCAAATAAAAGTATCTAATCAGCGCACAACTCAAGTTGAGTATAGAGAGTTATGAATATCAATGCACTTAATAAAAAGGTATTAGCATTCATAAAATAAGCATTAGAGGAAATATGAGAAAAACAGATAGAAATACCCTAATATTAAGAGTTCAAATATTTTTTTTTTTCTTATTCTTTGGCAGATCGTACAGGGAAAAAGGATTAAACAGACACAAATAACATAAAATCCTTATATAGTGATATGGACTGAATTTTGTCCCCTAAATTTATATATTGAAGCTGTAATCCATAATGTAACTATATTTGAAGACAGGAGGTCATTTAGGTTAAATCAGGCCATTAACTTGGGGTGTAGTGACTTTATCAGAAGAGGAAGAAAAAGGTCTTTCTCTCTCCCTCTGCACTCAAAGGAAAGACCGGAAGAAGACACAGGGAGAAGGTGACTGTCTCCCAGCTAGGAAGAGGGTCTTGGCCAGAACTGAGCCCTTTGGGAATCTTAATCCTGGAATTTTCAGACTTAAATTCCTGTTGCTTAATGCCCCCTCTATGCTGTTTTTTTATGACAGCCAAGCTGACTAATACATATGGCTACTACTTTTATTCGAAACTAGAGAGCACACGATTTTCTTTCCTAAATGTCAATGGGATTGGCATAAAAATTACACATAATTTTGGCTACAAAGTAATTTTTATTTTTGACTTAAAAGAAGAGAGATGCAATCAATGGAAGGGTAACTGATGTGATACAGCAATCTGTATACGGGGTAAAATTGGGAGTTCATAACCCACTTGAATCAAACTGTGAAATATGATGTATTAAGAACTATGTAATGTTTTGAACGACCAACAATAAAAAAAAATAAAACCAAAAAAAAAATAGATACAGATGCAACTGAAAAAAAAAAGAAGAGAGATGGTATAGACATTCTGATCATAAGCACTAAACTGGGAAAATAACAAAAGAGAGAAAACAAGACTCATACTTTCAGTAGATTAAACAGCTCTTCAACCAAAGAGGCAATACAAGCCTAAACATGGGATCTCTTAAAATAATAATAATAAAACATCATCAATCCAACTAAGTTGGTCCCACTTTACTGATATTAATATTTAAGTTAAGAATGTGCTAACTTAAATATTAATATCAGTAAGTAGAAATAATTTAAGGAGAAGTTTGGGGGAGAGTGTGTGGGAGGTGGAGGAGCAAAGTCAATAGTTCAGAAAGTAGAAAAGCTAATAGGCAAATTAAAGTCTAGCTCTCTGAAAAAAATAATATACCTGCTAGTCATGTTTATCAAGAAAAAAGGTCAAAAACCACAAGTGTAAACAGCCTAGATTCTAAAGCAATACAAAGGATCATAAGAAATTTATTCAATTCTAAGAAAATAAATTTTAAAATATGGATAAAATAGATGAAATATAATGAGATACAGTTTGTGAAAATGCAGCCAGTTGAGACAGTAAAATTTAAACAAATTGAATTTTGTAGCAACAATTGGCAAAGAGTTCTCTTCCCCCAATTACTCTCATAATTTCATAAATGAAATTTATCAGGACTTTAATGGGCAATTAAAAAAACTGTCCCAGAAAATAGATTACAAAGTTCCAAATCCTTTTTATGAAACAAGTAGAACATCAATACCTACATTAAACAGGAATTTCAAAATATGAAAATTGAAGAATAAATTCACATAAAGTTATAAAGTGCAAAATAAAATATTAGCAAATAGAATTTGGAAGCTTTATAAAATATAACACATGGAGAACAAGTGGTAGTTATCTGGAAATTGCAAGGATGTTTCAATATTTGAGGTTCTATGAATATAATCATTATATAAATAATATAAAGAAAAAAGCTATAGCATAGAGTCTTTAGATTTGCAAAGTACTAAACAATATAATAATATCTCAGTACCCATTTAACATCATGCTTAAACAGTGCTAGAAGCCTTTTTTATATGTCAGAAAGAAAACAAAGATATTTATTGTCACCAGGTTATTTAACATTGTAGTGTTGGTACTTTCTCATGAAAATTAAAAAGAAAGAGAAAAATATGTGACAATACTCATTTATATATCTAGACAGTACTCATTTATATATCTATAAAAGTCTAGAGAAACAACTAAAAATCCTCAATCAATAAAAATTAATATGTACATACCAATGGCTTTTACATATATTAATTCCAGTGATAGATGTTACAACAGAATAAAATATTATATTTATATTTGCAACAAAAGTATTTTAAAGTACTTAGGAATATTTCTGCTAATGGAAAATATGAAGTCAACATACTTTTCCTTATTACTTTCATTAAGTCCAACAAAACATCCTAGAGATCATCCATAAAACAAATACCTGTAGGCTCTGAAAGGTGGGGAGAAGAAGGTCAACTGGTTAAGGATCTTGGGAACAGAAAACAGTGATGATAGCTCTGGGTTTTCTTTGTTCTACCTCATTGAAGAGAGAACCTAGAAACATGAAAATGCCAGACAAAATAAAGTATGACAAAAGCTTGCACTTTCTAGCCAAGAGTGAACAAAGGTACAGTCTAGCAAGTTAGAAACTTAATGACATTTACAACAGGAAACCACCACAGAAAAACACCACACCTCCCCCTCTGTCCATGCCAGTAAAGGCAGAATGGGGGACTAGACTTTCAAACTCACTGGACTGAAATGAGGTACTCCAAACTGTGCACTCTCTCCCAGCTGGGACAGTAGGCCATCAAAGTGCTGGGAAGCTTATCCTCTATGAAGGAGTAGAAGCATCTCTCCACCTCCTCATTGAGGAGGGATCAGGAGAGACCTAAAGGGGAATCAGGATTTTCACCTCCATCCAATGTTAATGAGACCACTTCCACTGCACTGTCAGAGGACAGCACCTGGGAAACCTATTCCCAGTTTGCTGATAATGGAGATTGAATTTTGTTAAATGCCCAATTTTTTTCTGCACATATTGATAAGGCATGTGATTTTCCTTCATCTCTACTGATGTTATGGATTACATGAATTGCTTTTGAATATTAAACCAGGCTTGCATGTCTGGAATAAATCTCACTTGGTTTTGTTGCACATCTCTTTTGATGTACTATTGATTCAACTTGCTAGTATTTTGAGGATTTTTGCATCTGTGTTCATAAGAGATTACAATTTTTAGTTTTCTTGTAATATCTTTTTGTAATTTTGGTGTTAGGATAATGCTGGTGCTTCTATTTTCAACTGTAGAGATCTTATGTAATTTCTTCTTTAAATGATTGGTGGAATCTACTTGTGAAACCAACTTGGTCTGATTCTTTTTTTGGAAGGGTATTAATTAGTGATTCAATTTCTTTGATAGACATGACCTATTTTGCCTTCTATGAATTTAGAAGATTGTGCCTTTTGAGGAATTAATCCATTTAACTATCAAATGCATGAGTATGGATTTATTCATATTGTTTCCTTATTATTCTTTTAATGCCCCCATTGAAAAGTAGTGATCTATCCTCTTATTTCTAATATAGTTAAATTGTGTCATCTTTCCTTTTTTTCTTGGTTACCTTTGCTAGAGATTTATGAATTTTACTGGGCTTTAAAAACATTCAATTTTTGGTTTTGTTGATTTTCTCTTTTGTTTTCCTTTTTATCTGTTCCATGGACCTCTGTTCTACTTTTTGTTATTTCTTTTATTCTATTTGCTTTAAGTTTATGTCATTATTGTTAGTCAGCTTTGTGTTGCCATAATTAAACTATTTTACAAGAATAACTTAGAGGAGGAAAATTTTATTTTGGCTCATGGTTTCAGAGATTTAATCCATGGTGGGCTGACTCCATTCCTCTGGGCTCAAGGTGAAGCATCACACCTTGGCAGAGGGAGGTTGCTCATGACACAGCAGCTGGGAAGCAGAAAGAGAGAGAAAGAAATAAAGGGATGTAGGGAAAATGAATTTGTTCCATGAAATGTACCCAGCAACCAACCTCCTTCAGCCATACTTTACCTGCCTAATCAAAGTAGAACAGGATTGATTAGGTTACAACTATCACAATCCAATTGTTTACACCTCTGAACATTACTTCTTTCACGTAAGAGCTTTGGAGGACACTTCAAATGTAAACTGTAACATTTCACTCCTGCTCCCAGAATGTCACATCCATCTAACAATGTAAAATGCATGTGTTCATCTCCAAGGGTTCCATAGTCTTAAAGAGTTTCAGTATGGCCACAAAGTCCAAATCCAAAATCTCTGAGACTCAAAGCAAACTGTTGACTGTGAGTCCCTGTAAAAACCCAAAGCAAGCTGCATGTGTCCAATACACAGTGGCACATAGTAAACATTCCCATTCCACAAAGAAGGAAAAGGGGCACAGAAGGAAAGAATGGGACCAAAACAAGACAAAACCCCAGTAGGGCAAACAGGTCCCACAACACTGCATACAGTTATCTAGGACTCATGGTGGTAAGATTCTTTCCGAAAGGCTTAGGAAGCCCATCCCCTTGGCCTAGCAGCTTGCAGTTCACATGTACACTTTTAGCCTGACTCTTTCCACAGCCAACAGATTTTCCCAGCAGACAGTCCATGTAACTGACATCTTTTAAGTCCTTGGGTCTCTATTCCAGGTTTGACGTCACATTTAGTTTGATGTATTGCCCTCTCAGGGGCAGACTGCAGGCATTCTGACCCTGCTGTGCTTTTCCTGGCCTTCTGGGCCTTCCTTTGAAATCTTGGTGGATGCCCTCATGATTCTCTAGGTCCTGAATCCTGCATTCCCACAGAACCAGCATCACACGGATGATTCCTAGGTCTGTCACCAGCTTGTGCAGTACCTGGATCCTTTGGGATCATGACTTCAGCAGCCTCTTAATGCTTACATGGCTCAGCATGGTGAAACAACTTTCTAGGCCCCTGTACTTGTGCAAGCAGGGTCCTCAAGAATCTCTTCCCAAAGGATTTTCTTCTATATCCTTGAGCCTGCAATGGAGTGGTCTTACAAATTCCTGAGATGCTCTCAAGCAATCATTCCTATTGTTTATGTACAAAGTACTTAGCATCTCTTTTGTGCTATAATCTTATCAACAACCACACCTTTCTGGGCCCCAGTTTTAAATGTTTTCTTTTTTTTTTTTTTTCTGGCCAAACTTCAAGTCTTAAAAATCCTTCAGCTATGCTTTTTGCTCCTGATTCTCACAGTAAACTTAGCAGCTGGTAAGGAGAGAGAGAGAGAGAGAGAGAGAGAGAGAGAGAGAGAGAGAAGAAAAATTAACCCCTTCAGGGCACACATCCAGTGACCCACCTCCTCCGGTCATACTGGTCATACTTCATCTACCTACAGTAACAAGGCACAAGGCAGGCCATTCAAACTAGGACAGACTGACTAGGTTACAGCTTTCACAATCCAATCATTTACATCTCTGAACATTTTTTCTTCTACATGGGAGCTTTTGGGAGACACTTCATATCCATACCATAACAATTATTCTTCTTTCTATAGATCCCTAAAATGGAAACTTATATTATTGATTTTAGATGTATCTTTTTCTATAATGTGCATTCAATGTGAAAAATTTCCTTCTATTTTTCCCTGGGACTCTTTCTGTTTTTATCTGATGTATTTTCATGCTGCTATTATATGAATACACATTGAGGACTGTAACATCTTCTGAGAAAATTTATGTCATTATTATTAAGTAATGCTCCTCTTTCTGATGAAAATCTTTGTTCTGAAGTCTGCTCTGCCTTGAAAGTAATGTAGCTATTGCAACTTTCCTTTAATTAGTGTTATGATATATATTTTCTCATACATTCAAAAAAATGTATGTGTGTTTATATATTCCTTGCAAATAAAAATGTAGTTGGGTCTTGATATTTAATCCATTCTTCCAATATTTGTATTTTAGTTGGTATAATTAGCCCACTAATTTTATAGTGATTGTTGAGGTAGTTGGATTAATATCTACCATATTTCTGTTTTCTATTTGTTAAATTTGTCCTTTATTTAGTTTTATCTTCTTCTCCTTTTCTGCCTATTTTGGATATACTTGAGTATTTTCTGATTGCTTTTATCCTTTCTCCTCTCTCTCTATTTTATTTTTTATTTTTTGTGGTGTTGAAATTGAACCTAAGGTCTTGTGTATGTGAGGCAAGCACTCTACCAACTGAGCTATATCCCCAGCCCTCTCTCCTCTCTTAATTTAGTCTTCTTTAAAATAATTTTAGTGGTTGCCCTGAGTTTGTGATATAGATTTATAATCTAATTCCTCCTTCAAAATACACTGTACTGTCTCATGCAGATACTTTTTAATAGAGTACTTCAAATCCCTCCCTCTCATGCCTTATAACTTTGCTGTCATTATTTAACTTATTCATAAACTATAATTATACCATTGCTACTTTTATTTTGAACAAATAATTTTTCTTAGATTAGAAAAGAACAGGAAATTTTTATTTAATTTAATTTTGACCAATTAAATAATTTCACTAATTATTCTAATTCCTCTTTTGTCAAGATTTTCCCCTCCTCTATGGATTTATTCAAGATTTTTTTTCTCGTATTTTGTTTTTTATAGTTTGAATATGATATACTTAAGTGTAGTTTTTTTTTTTTTGTATTTATGATGTTGGGTGTTATTCTGAGCTTCCTGATGGTTGAGTGTCTGGCATTAAATTTGGAAAATTCCACTTCATTATTACCTCAAATATTCTTCTGCTTTTTTCTCTGTTTTTCCTTCTTGTAGCACCATTTTACATATATTAGTTATATGTAATCCCACATTTCTTGGATATTCTATTCCATTTTTCTCTATTTTTTCTTCTCTTTGCACTGCAATTTGGAAAGTTGTTTTTGACATATCTTTAAGCTCAGTGATATTTTCCTTGACTGTGTATAGTCTGCTGATATAGTCTGCTAATGAGACTCATATTTATTTCTGTTACCATGTTTTTTTCTAACATTTTAGTTTGATTTTTGCATTTTTAGTTTACATCTCTCCATTCATTTCCTAGTTATCCTTGCATGTTGACCACTTTTTCCATTGGGGTCATTAGAATGCTAAGCATAGCAATTTAAAATGCCCATTCTTAAAATTTCAAAATCTCTGTCATATCTAGGCCTGGTTCTGATCTTTGTTTTCCTCTCTAGTCTATATCTTTTTCTTGACTTTTATCATGCCTTATAATTTTTCTTGAAAGTTGGACACGATGTATCAGATTATAGGAACTGAGGTAAATAGGTGTTAGGCATGAGGTTTTATATATACCTGGCTAAAAGAGGGGCTGTGTTTAATGTTTGCTATGTTTTTAGAGGTCAGACTCTTAAGTTTCATGCAGTAACCTTGTTTTGGTCTCCCCCACTGTCTTTGAGTACCCTGGAAATAACTTAAGTATAGTCTGTGACTTACAGCTTTTATTCTGTTGCAATATATGCATACTGGGGCCTTATTGACTTGGTGGCAATTTTACGGGAGAAGGGAAACAGTCTGTAGTCTTATATCTAAATCTCTGTCCTTTTGGTGAGCCAGAATCAGTGAGTTGACCATTAGATGAGTTTCTTTGCCTTTTTTTCCCACTTATGTGAGACAGGAGAGTTTAAGAGGCCTGAAATTGTCTAATTGCACTTCTCTCAGATCAGGTAAGGCTTTGGAAAAGTAGTTTATCTTGAGGGCTGGCCTTTGTTACAGAAACAGGGGAAGAACAGAATGTTGCAGCTATTTCAGAATGCTACTTTCCCATTCCCCTGCTAGAAGAAGAATTATTTTCAGTCTTCACCATAAGAACCAAAACATACATAAAACATTTTAATGTGACTTAATTATAGTAACATGAAACAAATTAGTGCTTGTCAGGGAGTTATGGAAGGGGTCACAAAATTAAAAACCCATGAATTATTTGTAAAAACAACTATAAAAACTTTAAAATAATCTCATGCATGGCAAAAATTCTGTGTCAAAATATAAATGCCACACCAAGAATATTTGCAAATTATGTTACAGAGAAGTTTTCTAATCTCCCAAATAAAGAATTTATAGACATTGGTAAGAAAAAAAAAAATCAATGAACCAGAAACTGGGAGGTGGGGGGAAGGGCAGGCGGGGGGGGGGGGAAAGAGGGAGGGAGGGAGGGGGAGAGAGAGAATGGTAGAGAACAATTAAATGACTCATATAACATACACTAGTATGGCAGTAGGTAAAAAAGTGGATGTGTAACCGATGTGAATCTGCAATATGTATATAGGGTAAAAATGGGAGTTCATAATCCGCTTGAATCAAATGTATGAAATATGATATGTCAAGAACTTTGTAATGTTTTGAACAACTAATAATAAAAAAATAAATGACTCATATATATGCAATGATGCTTAATTTATAAAAAGAGAAATAAAAAGTAGACAGAGATATCATCTTTCCTTATAGCTTTAGCAAAAACCTAAAAATTTGATAACATAAGATGTTGGTGAAGAAGTGAAAGATATATATATATATATATATATATATATATATATATTTTTTTTTTTTTTTTTTTTTTTTTTCTGGTGGGAGTGTAAATTAATGAAAATATGTTGGAGTCCAATTTGGCACTATGGATCAAAATCACAAGATTTAAAAACCAACCTGTCACCCATGAATTCCACTTCGGAGTGTTCATTCTATAGATTTACTGATATATGTTTGAAGTGATGTATGAATATAATTATTCACAGCAGTGTTAGTTGTAACAGAAGAAGTATAGAAACATCTCAAAAAAATCAATAAAGGACACATTAACATTAGGGACCAAACTATATGTGCCTTGACCAGACAAACTCCATTTTATCTTGAGACTCTATTTCATATAAGAAATGCTTCTTTCATGAGAAAATCCTGCCTCTGCCACCTCCTGCTCTGTTTGGCAACACATGTCAGTTGAAAATGTTTCTGTTATTTTTATACAATGTATTATTAAGAAATGCATTTGTAAAATATCTCCATTTAGTTCCCATTTTTCTTGAGCAGTGTACTATACCCTTACCTGGATCATTCTGACCCACTTCCTACATGGCTATTGTTTTGACTTATTAGTAGCTTGTGGTTTGGGGCTATAAAATGTACCCTATCTTCTGCAAAGAGTCAAAGGTTCCAGAGGTGACTTGCCCATTGCCCTTTTGACCTGCTGATAAATAAAAGTTACATGTCCTGCTTCGAGACTGTCCCCATGATTTATTTCAAACACACCACAACATTAAATAAGTCATGCCACATATTTATGATTAAACATTATGTTGCTATAACTATATGAAGAAGCTATCTGTAATATAATATAGAAAGATCATTAGTATGTATTATCAGGAAGATCACTAGTATATATTATCGGGGAAAAAAGCATAACTGAGAAATGTATAGATATACATACATATTACATGCACACATGTGTGCAGGCAATTTTGTATACTAAATATGTAGTGGTGTGTATGTGTGTTTGTGTAATGCTGTAATCTTTATATTCAAGTATTTGTTTTAGAGTTATCTAAAAATATATATATATATATATATATATATATATATATATATACTAAGCTAATAACATTTTTGTGAAGGAAGGAAGTGAGTAAATGGAATATTGGGAGGGAAGAATGTTTTATTGAATGATATTTTATATTTTTGGTGTCTGAGTCAATGTGATTATATTACATGTACAAACATAAATTTTTAAAATTCCACAAAATATAATTAAAACATAGTGTAAACTCTCCATGCTTCAGTTTACTCTTAGTCCTGAGATATTGGCATAAAAACTGTTTTTCCTGTGCTTTGTTAAACCTTAATGCTTTGGGGTCCACCAAGAAATCTGAACAATATGGAGATATAGATTTATCATATCATTTTTTTTTTATTGTTGGTCGTTCAAAACATTACATAGTTCCTCATACATCATATTTCACAGTTTGATTCAAATGAGTTATGAACTCCCAATTTTATCCCGTATACAGATTGCTGTATCACATCAGTTACCCTTCCATTGATTGACATATTGCCTTTCTAGTGTCTGACATATCATTTTTAACAACAACAACACATCCTAGAAAAAAAAAACCCAGCATTGTATGTTTCTGTTTGAAAAAATGGCACCTCTGATCTAAATATTTGAAAATATCAGACCATATAAACACATTAAGAAGAATTCTATTTGTTGCTTCTGACATGTTATGAAATAGAAGAGTTTATTTCCTAGATCAATAGAGAAACAGATTGATTGCCATAGAATACAGAAGCTATTTTATCTATGACAATCACAGGTGTCAGAATCTGACGGTTTCTACACATTTAAGTATACACTTTCAGCTTAAGTGACAGAAACCCTCACTCAGGCTTCAACCGTAAGGAAATATGTTCTTCCATCCAACAGGACATTCAGAGGTAAGATGGGCTTCCAGATTGTCTCAAGCAATTGTTTTATGGTGCCAGGCTTCCTTCTGCTTTCCTGTTCTGCCTTCCTCATGTTCAGCTTCATGCTGGGTCTGGTGACCTCAGGTCTTGAGAGAGCTGCCACTGTGGTCAGGACAACATGCTTGCTCTTTGTGTTCAGCAGTCAGGAGAGCATCACCCTGTTTGTGCTCATGGCTGCAGCATTGGTTGCAGCAAAGCAAGCTTCTGGATTTATGTGGGATGGCAGCAGTAGTGCTTCATCCTCACAGATGGATTCTGAGCCATGGGTTTGGAGATCATTCTTCACATCTAGCTTGACTCCATTTCTCCATGCTGCCTCACAAATATATGAAATTACTAATATTCTTTACTGACATCTCGTCTGCTTAAATTGGTCACATGGCCACACAAAAGCTAAATATAAGCACAATTAACAGAGAAATGGTAGTTGGTTGAGAACCCATTAGGATATCTGTTGTGTGCAATGAGTTTTATAAATTGCTAAAGCCAAGTAGAGATGAAAGAAAATTTCAGTAAAATGGGTTAAAAACAACTAATTTACCGAATAACAAATGCAAATGGACCATACATATATGTGGTTCACTAGTAGTGAGAAAAATATAAGTTAATGGAACCATTCACTTCTATTTTATATCCATTGGATTACCAAAAATGAGAATAATAACTTTAAGTAGGGAAACAGATAAAAGTAAATTTCATAAACCTATGTCCAGATGCAAAATCCTCTCAAGTTTCTTGAAAAACAATTCAACAGCGCTTTCTAAAACAGGAGCTACAGTCTTATAGTCAGTCTACTGCTGCTCACATACAGGAGGTTTTGCCAGTCTCCTTGGGCTCTGGAACAAGGCAAGCTTTCAGGGTACAAGCAGGAGAACAATGTGGGGCAGCAACCTCTGGGAAACAGTATATTAAAACGACGGTATGATCAACCCCACCACATGTCATTTTGCAGTAAGTTGAGTAGTTGTCATGTTGATTCACTCTGCACATTTACCCAGCTCCTGTCCTACAACAGGTAGCCAGCTCAGTTTCAGGAACAGAATAACAAAAAGCAACTGCCTCCTCTCTCCTCTCCACCAGCCCAGGAGCAGTAACATCACTGGACTAGATAAGGTCAAGGTCAAGGTTGCTTCTGAGTGGGGCTGTTTGCTGATCTTGAGAGTTAAATTTCAGTTTGTTCTTCTTAGGATCATCTGTATTTTCTCTCCTATTCTTCCCTTTCCCTGGGTGTACACATTTAAATCTGAACCTTATATTCTAAGGGCCCTGTCATCCTACTCATTTCTCACCTAATGGGCATCTTCTGCATCAGATGCAACTGGACTTCCCTGACAGGTTCCCAGCTTGACTCTTTCCCAAGGTGGCTCAAAGGGAACTTCAGCTTTACCATTCTGAACTTTGACTGTGATATTTAAATTCAGTGATATGTTTTTAGGATGTGACTCCTCTATGTGTGGTACTCTTCTTCCTCATTAGTTTATTATTTTCACCAACCTTGTTTTAAAGCATTTTTTAACTACAGTACTAAAAACAAATCTTAATAAAATTATTTTTAAAAATACTTAACTTCCCAGGGGGTTCTTCCTGTAGGTAAATTATTTCTACAACAACAAAATTTCTTTGAAAAACTAGTTGTATCTATTGCCAGTCCTTTCATTTCAAAACCATGTATCTGTATAGGAATATTGAACAGAATAGTGCTCACCTGTGGCTGAGTGCATTTGAAAGATAGCTTGTTGTTATTTCTATAGGTCCTGTGACAGGTGTCTTTATGCCTGAAGGAACTGGAGAGAGGCACAGGTCACAGACTGTATTTTATGGACCCAGATAAAGAATTGAAGTTAGAAACTCATCAGTGACTTAGAGTGAGCCAGACTAGGGTGACTTTTCCAGATGTCTTTGGGCTTTGCAGGTTGGTACTGTCTTTAGGGAATGACTTGGATTTGATTTAACATTTTCTAAATTGGTTCACCCACCTTTGAGTTTGGAGGATGTATTGCTTCGTGCTCCCTCAGATTAATGTACTGCCAGCAGCTCAGAAGCTCCCATCTCAGGAAATTCATTAACACATTGGGAAATCCAGAGACCAGGTGTGGCACCGAAAGGTTAATCTATCCTCATTCCTTCTTCATAGCAACTTCGGAGTGAATTATACTCCAGCCGTTTAAAGTGAACAAATGAAGGCAATATACCTTACCTGTGCTTAAAGTGTGATTCATGCCTGGCTCAATTTTAGTCAAGATGCATGGGAATTGTGTGTGTGTGTGTGTGTGTGTGTGTGTGTGTGTTTATGTGTCTCATACACATTCCATAATTCTGAAATGTCTTTAATATGGTTGTATTAAGGTTTCTTTAACTATTTTAAGTGTTAATTTTTGATTCCATTCATGATTAAAAGGAAATATTCAGATACCTCTACACAGATATAGACTTTCTGGGCCATTCCAAAATGCCCAAGGAAAAAGAGACTGTAGGCCATCAAGAAGGACTGAGGGGCTTTGCCTGGATGCTTTGGCTTGGGTGGATTTGCTGCAGCACATTCATTTGGTCTGGAGCTTCTAGATACTTCTCAATTTTCTAAGACTGTTTTCACTCTCTTCTTACTTTACTTTAGCACATTTTCCTTCTTCTATCTAAGAAACAGTGGTGGATGTGTTAACCAAGCATGTTCCATTGTTTCTCCCTCTATTGTGTAAACCCTGGTTCACCAGAACAGAAAGCTTCTGGCTGACTTCAGCCCCCAACTCAAACCTGCTGCCAACAAATTGGAATTTCTTCTTTTTATCATTCTTATGTTTTCCTTTCCTCATTATCTGTTAATCACCATGCCCAACCCTCACAGTCTAACCTTACTTCAGAGGTTACCAGGTTTGCTTTGATATTACTGTTTTCCATTCAAATTTTGCCCATAAAACCACTTTGCTTGTACAGGATAAAATATTATTTTCATTATTCTCCTACCCCAAATACAAATAGCAATAACACACTTGCAATGTATAGTGAATCCTATGTTAAACACATGATAATACATAATAAGAATGTATCATTTTAATGAAATATTTTATTTCTTCTTTTGTTACTTGGTGTAATCTGGTTTAATTTGGCTCTGCTAACCTTTTTGCCCACGTGTAACTCTTAAAACATGTTCTTATGAGCACTGCATATTAAAAAAGAAAGAGAGACAGAAAAAAAATCCAGTCAGCATCAACTAAATATCAAGGTGAATATAAGGTCAGGTTCAAGTTTGGGAAAAAGAAAAAGAAAAGTACAAAAGAATGTAACAGAAAATTCTCATTGAGAAAATATGCACAGCATTTTTGGCAAAATATCCTCACGAAAATAGTATTATCAGTGATCTCAAAAAATTCTAGCCAAATCCTTTTACTGCTAATATTAGGAGAATAAAGGATCATTCAAATATCCAATACCAGGGCCCATTATTTTAGAACTGAAACTTTTATCAGGGATGTTGGAGGTGAAACTGAGACAAGACCTCCCAGATAGACTATTTGGATGAAAGAACTGGTTCCTTTACTTTTCAGCCTAATCATTAAAGTGAAAAATGCCCTTGAGGCAGAGCAGCTCCATAGGCTTGACTTGCTTAATAGATTCTTAGCAAATTATATCAGCTCTTGAATACCCTCCAGATTCTTAATGATACTTTTGAAGTTGACAAGCTTCAATAGTTTGGAAAAGTTCTTTGCAGTTTCTGGTGGTTCTGATTTTTTCCTAACAAGACAATCACTTGTTCATAGGCCTTTTAGCCAGGGTCTGATTTCTTTAAGATGCTGTGATGTGGTTTGAGGAAACTTGGGAAGCAAATCCTTGACCAATCCTGGGGTCTGAAGAGCTGACTCTCAAACTCTGTAAGAAACAAAACAAAACAAAAAGGTCAGAATTGCCTACAGGGCCTCATTGAAGACATTTGCTGAGGTTGTTTACATCCTAAGGCACAGAACCTGTCAATATGTCACCTCATGTGATGAAGGGGAGTAGAGATTGCAGGTGGAATTAACTTTGCTAATCAGCTGAACTTAAAATCTTCTGGATCCAGGACTCAGTGTAACCCCAAGAGTCTTAAAATGTAGAAGAGGGAGGTAGAATTGGTTAGAATGACGAACTCAGGAATGAAGGTGCTCTCAATGGTAGAACAGGATTCTCCTCTAGAAACTCTAGAAAGGATCACAGCCTTGAAGACACCTTGATTTTAGCTGAGGAATGTCAGACTGCTAACCTTCAGAACTGTAAAATAAGTCTGAGTTGTTTTATGACAAAACAAAATAAAACAAAAATGCATTTGCTATATAACCCTACCCCTCAAATTTCTAATTTAGTTGGCCTGGGCTGAGAATGTGTATTTATAACTTATTCCCAGATGAAGAAGATGCCCATATGGGATTGTACTTTGAGAACCAAGATTTAAAAATAATTATCTTCAGCTCAACTGAACACTTGAAAGTGAGGGATGTTTGAAGAGCTAAGCGTAGTAGTTGAAAAACTAATTGTAATGTGAACAGAAGAGCTTGCAGCAGCCACCTTTCTGGTATTTCAAAATATGCTGAGCTAATATCACAGAAATTGCCCCCTCAAATTTCAGTTCATTTCTCTTTCCCCACATGGAGAACTCTTCTTTTAATTCTTTTTTCAGAATCACATAAATTTGAGTTTTAATCCTGACTCCATGTAACTATTTACTAGTTATAACCTCTGGCATTTGGGCAACTTATTAGAACTTTCTGAACATCAGTTTCCTTATCAGAAGAACAATAATATTCATTTATAATTGGATTACGAAAACTAAAAGAGCCCTTATGCCCTAAGATGGGGGAACAATACAGGTACATTATAGCTTACAGATGTATATTCATTATGCTTGGTTTTTATTGCCTGAGAATCTTTCTCCCCCCTTTTTTCTTCTTTGCATCCTGTCACTTTGTTTTTACACCTTCTGTGTCTTTATCCTTTTGTCTTTTCAGGTTCACTGAGCTAGGTTTGATATTCCTGTAATCTAGCACCCTTTATCAATCTAAGCTAATCTTGAGGCCATGTGCAGTTCAGTAGGAGCAGATGTCTCTTTTCCTTTTTGACTTTGTGCCTTCATCTTCTCCAAGAGCACCTCACTAGGCTTCTCAGGTTCTCAGGATCTACACAGTTATTCATGAAGGTTTGTAGCAGTTTGCAATGGGAATTATAGAGCAGGGGTCAAGTTTAAGGTTCTTGGTAAATATGCCTTTTAACCTGGAATCCAAAGAGAGCTGCCCACCATTCAGTAACTCTGATTTGAGGTTTATGCCTTCTTCTTTAAAGAGATTCCTCTACCTTCCTGGAGTCCTCATATCTAACTCAGAGGAGACTAAGTACTTGGAAAATTCCTTTTGCCCCTTTAGTGCACAAATCTATTTATTTGGTCTGGATTTGGGGAAAAAAGGATCTCAGTGCCTATAAATTCTTACTACCCACAGAAAAGGAACAACATGGGTAGAAAAAACTCTGATGAAGATTTTTGCATATGTTCATGAGGAACAATGGTTTGTAATTTTATTTTCTTTTAATACTTTTACTTTGTTATCGGGGTTACACTTATCCTTATAAAATGAATTGAAAGGCTATTCCTTCGCTGTTAGAATTATTGTCTTAAATGTTGGTAAAATTTGTTGGTAAAATCAGCTACCTCTGAAATTGTATTTGTTGGAAGAATTTTTTTTATTAAGAATTCAATATTCTTAATAAGCATATGACTATTTGATATTATTTCTTTTGAAATAGTTTTTGTGAATGGTACCTTTTAAAGAAGTTAGCCACTTCACCTAAGTTATCAAGTTTATTGGTATAACATTATTTATTTTATTCAGATAGTATGATTTAAGTATCTTTAGAATCTATAGTGTTCACCCATTTTACTTAATCTTTCATTACATATTGAAATCTTGTGGTTTTTCTTTTTAAACCAGAGATTGAACCCAGGAGCACTTAAACATTGAGCCACAGCCCCAGTCCATATATATATATATATATATATATATATATATATATATATATATTATTTCAAGACAGTCTCACTAAGTTGTTTAGGGCCTTGATAAGTTGCTAGGGCTAGCTTTGAACTGGTGATCCTCCTGCTTCAGACTCCTGAGACTGTTCTCTTTTATTGATTGAAATGTAATGGATTCATCAATTTCTTTACTATTTTAAAAGAACTAACTTTGCCTTTATTTCCTGCATTGCTTGTTTTTTATTTCATCGGTTTCTATTCTTATAGTTATTATGTTCTTTCTTCTAATTATTTTTGTTTTAGGATTTTTTTCCCTCCAAATCTCTAGTAAGCACACGTACACTACATTTTTTTCTTTACTGTTTGTACTAATACTATCAAGACATATTCTTATCAAATCTTACTTATTGTTAATATTACATCATTTTATATCTCAGGCCTCTCATTTTCTTCTTCTACTTTCAAATTTGCACTTCACTCTCTGTATCATCCTAATAATAGTATAATTCTCTTTATTTGCGCCATACTCTATACCTTTATACTCTTGTTGTTATAGCTGCTATTTCTATATTCATTTTCAGTTAGAACTTCAAATGTTTTGCTTTCATTGTAAACAGATTTGCACACACACATGCTAGGCAAGTGCCCTACCACTGAGCCACATCCCCAGCACCGTCCCAACCCTTTTTTTGAGATAGGATCTTGCTAAGTTGCCCAGTCTGTCCTTAAAATTATGATCTTTCTATCTCAGCCTCTCCAGTAGCTGGGACTATGGGCATGTGTCACTGGGCCTGGCTCTTGAACATTATTTTAAGAAAATGAATAAAAAGAAACACAACAAGCCCCCACAAAATAATAATAAATAAAAACAAAGAAAGAAAAGGCAAAAATAAAACAAGAAACACGACTTTTGATTTTCACCTTGTCTCTAAGCATTTCTTGCGTTTTTCACTAATGCAAGTTTTCTTCTGGCATTCATTCAGCTGGAATTGTTTGGCTTTTTTTTTTTTTTTTGTGGTGCCTGTGTGCACCACAAGTGAAGGGTATTTTATCTATATATAATATTCTGGATTGACATTTTTTCTTTTAGAATTTTAAGGAAATTGCTTCATTTTCCTCTGACCCCTAAGTATTCTGATAAGAAATTAAATATTGATATTGTTACCTTTTATGTTCCTCCTTTAATCTTTACATTCTTTCATGACTTTTCTCTGTTAAAAAAAAAAAACAATTTTTCCACGATTCGACTTTCATGGGGCTAGGAATGCCATTCTTCACATTTATATGAGATTGGATGAGTTTCCTATGTCGATAAGTCAATGTTTTTCATCAATTATAAGAACTGTACGTTCATTATTTCTCCAGAACTCATTTCCACTCTATTGTTCTTCTGGAACTCCAATTACAGACTGTTTGATAGGATCCCAGTCTCTGAAGCACTGATCATTTTTCTATCATTTTTTGCTATCCTTTTCTTGAATTTAGGTTATTTATCTATAACCACACATCCAACATACAATGATAAAACAGAATGAAGATAACCATAAAACCCTCCTCACATTTGAAAAATAAAACACCTTGAGGCATAAAACAGACACTAGTTCCTAGCAAAAAATTTCCATTGGTTAAATATTACCAGATTTTCCTAGTCAGAGGGAAGGGAATGTTGCTTAATCAAGCCCCACTTCTGCTTCCTGACACTGAATGGGTTCTCAGTTCCCTATTTTCCATGGTTCTTATCTTTACCCTCTAGGATTGTCTATATTTTTAATAACCACTTCTGAAGAGGGCAAGGAACCAAAAAATTTTTTCCTAACCATATTTCTGCTTATGGGAAATTTGGAGCCTAGAGGCCTTTTCTATATTGTAATTAGCAAAAGTCCATCTCACTACTTCTAAATGGTCAGTAGCTTAAGTCTCTTTGCATAAAGATGTCTCAAAAAATGTATTTTCAATATAATTGAATCATTTCACTCCAGGTGAAATGGAAACCATATCTGCAATTCTTTTTCTCTCTATCAAGACTTAGGTTATGCCAGGCTTCTTTGAGACAATGGAATTATACTTCTAGAAGCCATTTTATCCTGCTGAGGCAATGTATTAAGCATAATTTGAAGCCTTTTAAATATCTTGAGAAAGTTTCTTCTGGCCACAGACCTGATAGAGTCTCTTTATTGTGCCATGTCCTACTGATAGCACCTAGCACTCTGATTTTGATATTTGTGCCCAGGCTTTAAAGACAAATAGTTCTTAAAATCCATTAGACTAAATGCATCATTTATTTGCAAGGTACTATGTTTACAATGTCAAGTTAACCAAAAATCTTAAATTTTGTTTGTATTTTAAAAGGGAAAAGATCAAAGTTAATGTATTTGGGGGCTTAAATTATAGCCATCCAAAATGTCAAGAATGACTTCTCCTGATTATTTTGCATAGTCAACCTTTTCCTGCTTTCTGTATTTTACAACAATGAAGCTTATATCTGCATTGACTATGCGTGACATTCAATGAATACTTGTTGAACTGAATCCAATATACATATTGACAGGAGGAGGCCTTCATCTCCGTAGACTCCCATTCCCAGTCTGTACCTACTACTCTTCCCTGCTCACAAGAAATAAAAAACAAAACAAATGTTGCTGTTGGGTGGTCATTTTCTCTAAGAAGTTTTGGCAATTGCCAATGTTAGAATAAAAATAAACATGTTTTATTGCCAATAAATCAGTGCATGTACATGTGATAATTGGACATTCAATTGTGTATGTATGCATTTATAAATGTATACATATGCATGTATGTATGTATTTATACATGTGTATATATAATGATTAATATCCATCTATAGCTATCTATCTATCTACATACATCTGAGCCAGGTCAATCCTGTTAGATTTTTCTAAATATAACATTTTCTCATGAGTTGTATTATTCTATCCAAAGGTAATCCATTAAATAATTTAGAAATTAGGGAAATGAATTTTGTTACATGTTAATGTTCTTCCCATTCATACTAAGAATATTCTATTCTTTATAAACAGATTAACAAGAATATGTGGTGGAGATTTTGTATAAATTAGTCAAGTTAAAACAGATTTGTGTTAAGAAAGTAAAAAACAGAAATGACTTGTTAATCTCTCAGTCAAGTAGAAGAGTCAAACTCTCCAGATGGGAGAAGATTTTGTTTTGTCTGCACCCAAATTTCCTGTACTAGCAAAAGTGTAGGGTTTATTCCTTCCAAGTCAATGAAATTGTTAAGGTCCTAGTAATCATCTATAAATTTCATAAGAGAATTAGATGTATTCTGGGGAGAATCTAGTCAGGTTCACTTCAGGCAAGGTGATCCAGTCGTTGGGTTTGGCTATTTATCAAAGCATTGAAGATGTTTGTTGTCTATAATACAAATTGGTGTTCAAATATTAAAAGGTATACTTTCATGTAGGTAAACCTGAGTTATTTTTAGTCCTGTTTTATTTTAAAAGTTAAGTGTCCAGAAATCAGTTATCAACTTCATGGAATATATATCTCCCTCCATCAAGTAAACTATGGACAAGGTCCATCAAAGTGCAATTTACAAAGAACCAATTACCAAGTACAATTTGCCAGTTAAACACAAGAGAATTTTATTTTATTAGTGAACCTCCTGATTTAGTGCAACTCTATAAGCTAATGAGTTTTTAAAATCTCATGAGATTCTATGAACTCAGACAAAAATGGATATTGTAATATTATGGCTTAATGAATTATTTTCAAGTACTGTTGGACTACATTTAACAGTCATGAGTGATCTGAACTGATTTTTGTTACTGTTTTAAAGGAAAGTAAATATAATTGTCATCTTTATTACTGCTGCTGAGTTTTCAATTTATACTTTTCTTTCTTTCCACCTCTATTTCACTTTCTCTCCCTCTTTCTTTCTTTCTTTATCTTTTTTTTCTTTTTTGGTTCTGGGAATTGAACTCAGGGGCACTTGATCACTGAGCCACATCCCCAACCCTATTTTGTATTTTATTTAGAGACAGGGTCTCACTGAGTTGCTTAGTGCCTGGCTATTGCTGAGGATGGCTTTGAACTTGTGAGCCTCCTGCCTCAGCCTCCCAAGCCCTCCCTCTCTCTTTCTGTTTGTCTCTTCCTGTGCATTTGTACATGCATATATGCACACACATATACCTAGTGACTTGTTAAAATACAGAAATCTGAATCTAATTTTAGCACATGGAGAGTTTTTCATTTTCATTGTCATGGATACCTGAAGTTTGATAATTATTTATCATCTTGAAGTGCCTATTAAACTGTAGTAGGTTCTTTATAAAAATTATAGCAAAATGTGCTTATGATGAAGCCTAATAAATTTGACTTCTCTATCTTTAAGCATTACTAAAGTGTTTCTAGTCACTTGTCCTAGATTAGTATGTATAGTGTTTTAGAAGTGGATTTGGCAAAATTTCATTTTTAATTGGCTGCATTTCAACTTCTTAATTTCTGTGGAATAACGAGCAATTATCTAATAATTTAACAAATCAGAGATCAAACTATAAACTCTTTCCTCATGACTTAGTCAAAACATTTCCTCAACTTCTTTCCATGAAAATAGTTCAACAAGGAATCTTTGAGGGCCTACAGAGTGTCTCTAATTTACATACTGAAATTGATAAATTGCTGTTTATCTCTCAAGAAGAGCATGGCATGTGATACAAGAGTCTGATATGTTCATAGATGGCTCTTTCCCCTTTTTATCTCGAAAATATATTTTGACCCTATTAAGCTATGCCATGAGAAATGAACTAGCTGGATTTGTTTGAAAACTGATCATTGTTACAATGCAAAAAACTAAAATGTGTACTGTGTTTCAATAATTTGAGATAATTATAGAGAAGTCCTTACTGTCTTACATAAGCTATACCTAATCTTTATTTTAAAATGAATTGATTTTATCTAATGGATGTGTGCATATTTTCCTTGGTCTTTCCCATTCTGTGCCAAACTTCCCCATATTTTTCACACCATTTGTCAACAGTTTCTATATATAATTCCAGCATTCTCAACTTACGGTTACACACTGCAACTTGTTTAAGTAATATTTGTATTTGTTAGCCTCTAAGTTTGTATTTCTATGTTGTATGTTCATATTTGCTTGTACTTATTAATTATAGTTAGTAATTATTTCTAGTGCTTTTGTGATCTACGTTGGGACTCTGTGGTTATTGTGACAGAGGTCTCCTTAGGACTATACTCATTACAGACTCAATTCTAATACAGTTTGTTTGTGAACTGGGGAGATCTGCTTGAACTGATTCTTAGAGTTATGTTTACTAAATGAAATGGCATATACAAAAACTGCTATGTAAATAAAGGCTATAGTAGAAAAAGGCAAACTGAAAAGGGGCAGGAAGAGCTTTGTGGAACATGGAAGCCATTGCATCTTTTTTTATTGGTTGGGGGGTACCGGGAATTGAACTCAAGGGTACTCAAACACTGAGCCACATCCCCAGCCCTATTTCATATTTTATTTAGAGACAGGGTCTCACAGAGTTGCTTAGTGCCTCACTTTTGCTGAGGTTGGCTTTGAATATGTGATCCTCCTGCCTCAGCCTCCTGAGCTGTAAACTTCCCATTATATCTTATTCTAGAAGGATTCTTACTAGGTTCCTATCAACTGAGCCTTGGGTAATGATATTGCCTAGGAGATCAGTCCAGGCAGGACTGGGGAAGAAGAAAACGTGTACTTTGTACTCTCCTTTCCTATCCTTTGCATTGTCTTTTTAAACATTTTGCTTCTTTGGTTCCTAAACCCTGTTGAAATGTTTCACTTGTGATTTTTCTACAGGGACAGGACTCCAGTAAATTGAACCATCTTCCCTTTCCTTCTCTTTGTTATAGTTCCTCTGTCCTTTGTGCCATTCTTAAGGTAGCATAAAGAAATAATGTTTTGATCCACATACAAGAACTGGGTTAAACAAAGCTAAATGTGATTGGTTTTTCTGTCTTTCAAGGTATGATTTGCTAGGCTTTTAATGTAATAATTCATACTCAGAATCTCTGAAAAAGGTAAAACAAAGATTTTATGTAACTTATTTAACTATAAATCTTTTTTGTAAAATAAAAATTTCCAGGTTCTCTGTTAGTGTGTTGCTGGACTAACAACGCCCAAATTCTTATCCTTGGCCTTCTCTTTTTCTCTGATCTGGACATAGAAAACTCTCCCATACATCATGGAAACAATTTCATATATGCTGTCCTCTAAGTTTCAAGCATTTATATTTTTGTACTTCCCTTCTTTCTGTTTCTTTCCTCAGTAGAGCCTTTTTTGACCATGCCTGGCCAAATCCTGAATGTTCTTTGGAGTATATTTCATGCACAATATCTTCAATGTAACTTTCCCAAACCCCCTGAAGAAGATGCAATCTCTTTTCTTAAAGCAAATTATTATTTTTTTACTTTTTCCACAGTAAAATGTGGGAAATATTAAAATGTAATATTAAAATAGTAAAAATATTAAAATAGTAAAAATGTTTGGAAAACATGTTCATTCACTTGCAATAGATTATATAATAATTGAAGAAAACCATGAAGCAATAAGGAGATTTTTACCCACGATTCTAATACTAGCATAAATACTATTAGAATTTGCTATATTTTTCCTTTTATTTTATGCCCACACACATTTTTAAAGTTATTTTTTAAATTAGGATTATTTAATATATTGTACTTCAGTCTAGTTTTCAATAAATTTTGAGCATTCACCTATATCAAAATAGTCTACAATATAGATTTAATACTTGTATTTAATTTTATTGTTACAACAATGGTAATCATTGATTATATGATGAGCATTTACTATATGTCTGACTCTGTGTTATATAGTATACACAAGTTATATAATTTAGTTCCCTCAAATTATCCTTTTGTAAGGTAGGTATTATCCCCATTGTACAGATGAGAAAATAATTGTTAAAGAAATTACATATCTTGCTTAAGATGGCTATACTAGGCAATTTTTGGGTCACAGTTCAAATACTTCTACTCTTTGCTTCAAAGCCTTGCACCTGTCATTATTGACTCCATTTTTTTATATGGAAATTAACTTAAGTCATTTTCTAATCTTGGACATTCAGGTTTTACTCAATATTTTCAATCCTATTATTAAAAAGAAAAATGTGATTAACATTCTGTTATAAAAATCTTTGCATGCATCTGTGATTATTTCATTTGAATAAATTCCTAACAGTGAAATTGTATAGTTATGAGTATTATGAATATTGCATGACTATTGATATCTAATTAAAATATGCCTCCCAAGTATGTATGTATGCATTTATTTATTTATTTATTGTTGGCAATCCACTTAACAACTAATTTAGGGCTTGGCAAAATAATAGGAGTCGACACAATACTTGTGAACTTGACCCATGTTGGGGATTTTAGGTGAAAATGAAACAGTGAGCCAATCTATCTGAGCCTCAAGACACCCTTCGGATGGCATAGTTATTCATTCTGTTTATGCAAAGAACATTTCCACCCACCTTGTTTCTTTGATCAAACAGTTTGAAGTTGAAACCTTAATTTAGGGTAGTTGCTTTTAAAAGGAAGTGGTGAAATTTGAACAATGATCATGTTTTTGAATAAATACATCTTGTACCAGCAGTGAAATTGTTTTAGAGAATTCTCTTTGTATCCTTCCACTACTAAATTTCCTGTGTGCTACATGCTGAGGCAGATAGTTATTATCAAAAAATTACTATATAACATTGACAGATTACTGAAGTGCAAATTATCAGGATTCAACAATCAAACTGATGCTTGAACATGAAGGCTGTCATTCTTTTGCAGTGCTTCTTAGACTACCAAGGGCAGCTTCTACCTAGGGCATTCTTCAAAGACCTGTCTCATAGTCTGTCAGGATGCAAAGAAACTTTGGAACCATCTACACTTTTAAACCCTTTTCTCAGTGATACATAATCTGGGAATCTGCTTTGAAATGTAAGAAATCACCCTTTTAATTACAAAGCATGTTGGATCAGTATGTCACAAATAAGTCTTAAGATTTATTTAATGCTTATTTAATGAGAACAATTTAGATAGATTTTAAACAGCCTAGTCAATAAATAGCACACACCATTTAATTTATATAAATTAATAATTTATGAAAAATGAGTATTTAAAAAAAATTAAGATTAGGATTGAGGAGCATATCTTTCTGGGTAGGCTATGCACTGAATTGTATACAAATTCTATTAACCAAGGATAACTTTCCTTATTGCTCAGATTAATGGCTCAGACAGGTCAGAAGAAGATTCTGCAAATCCCAGAATCACAGAATTCACATATTTTTTTAATTTTAGGAAGGTAATACAACATATATTACCCACCACCTTCAGGGGGATCTGGAGAAACCACTGTTATCAAGCATATTATCATTTCTGCAATTTGAGTCACAAGAAATAGATAATATTCAATGAGGAAAAGAGATTATGTGTATTAGTCAGCTTTTTGTTCCTGTGACCAAAAGACCTGACAAAAACAACTGAGAGGAAGAAACATTTTGTGGGAGGCCATCCTCACACGTGATTTGAGTTACCTCCCTGGCTGGGTGAGAGGCGCTTAGACACAGCTGTGTCAGAGCTATTCCCCACCCTTCTCCAGATCGGAGGGCTTGTCTGGTGCAGAGGCGTGTGTGGCCACTGCCCCAAAGACCCAATCATTGCCTCTGACCTTGGGATGCTGCCCCCCTTAATCTTCATTGGATGGGATTTTCCCCAGAATTTTTTTTTCCCGGACTCTCTCTCTCTCTCTCTCTCTCTCTCTCTCTCTCTCTCCCTCCCCCTCCCCCTCCCCCCGCCCCCTCCCCCTCCCCCCTCCCTCTCCCCCTCCCTCCCCCCCCTCTCTCTCTCTCTCTCTCTCTCTCCCTCCCTCCCTCCCTCCCTCCCTCCCTCCCTCCCTCTCTCTCTCTCTCTCTCTCTCTCTCTCTCTCTCTCTCTCTCTCTCTCGTCTCTTCAGTAAACCTCGCTATCACAATAGGTGGCTGGAGGCTGGAGCTAGGAGGAGCTGTCCTGGAGCTGGTTTAAAGGTAATTAGAGTCTTGTCTCTTTAATTTAAATTCTCTAGCAGTTTCTCACAACTCGAACCTTCTTTCATGGAGCCGATGCTAAAACGTTTATTTTAGTTCTGGTTTCAGGGATTCAGTACGTGGTCAACTGACTCCATTGCTCTGGGCTCAAGATGAGACTGAGCATCATCACTGACGGGTGTGGGAAAGGGAAGCAGCTCAGGACTCATCACCCAGGATGTAGAGAGGACTTGAGTGCAAGGACAAGGGATATATAATCCCTAAGGGCAGTGCCTACTTCCTCCATCCACACCCTACTTGCCTATAGTTGCCACCCATTAATCCATTCAAATTACTAATCAATCCACTGATCAGGTTGTAGCTCTCATAGTCTAATCATTTGACCTCTGAACATCTCTACATTGTCTTACACATGAGCTTTCAGGGTACACCTCATATCCAAAAACCATAGCATTATGGAATGGAAATTAGAATAAAAATTTTCAATCTGGGGAAGGAGCAAGAGTGATTTCTAGATCTATTCCTTAAAAAAGAAAGAAAGAAAGAAACAAATGTAAAACCAAGAGAACTGATGAGGATGAAATGAAGACATAAAGAAACCATGTCAATGTACAAAGCAGTTTATACCATAGTAAGGCTCATGACTTAAAGGCTCAGGTACTGCATCCTATAGTCTTTGGTACCTGCTGCCCCTCTTTCCTAAAAAGCAAGGCTACTTTTTATTAGAGGGAACACTGGCTCTTATCGACCATGAGGTTCAACTGAGAAAACTGCTCTGGTTCAATGAAGCACCCTCCCCTTCCTGTGCCATGCTATTTTGCAGAAATGGTTGTTCACCAGTGCTTGCCCTGAAGTGTCTGTTCACACATGAAAAGCCTGAAGTGGCAAATGTCTCTCCTGAGCATTGGTGTCCAAGAGTTTCTAGACGTTTGAGAAAGCCTCCTGTCTACTCAGAGCTGTCATCGAGAGCTGATGTTAATCTAAATCTATAAGCTAAGACCATGTAAACCCTTGGTAAGAGACTTATTCTGTGAAGGATGAAAAGGATCATGTTATCTGTTTCCATTAGTAGCTACCAGAGATATTTGAAGTTTGTGAACAGTTTCTTCTGAATGTATGTATACCAGACCATTCAGAAAGACAAAGCTGGATGTATGCCAAGGGAGTTAAAATGAAGGACTTTAACAACACTTCTCTTTTGAAACTGCAGATAAGAGCAATACCCTGTTCTAACACTGTGAAGATTGCAGGGCAAACATAGGTGTTAAAGAGAAAAAACTACACCAGTGTTAGGGAAGTACTTTATTATTTTGAGAATAAGGTTTTGAGATTATCTCCACATAGATGTGCTGATAGCAAGGCTTTGGGGTCATTCTGGGAAGCAATTAGATGAGACCATTTTGAGAAATGGGAGGAAACAAGTTAAATCATTTTATTTGGGATTCCATCCAATCATTTAGGATTCCAAGAGTTTATTATATGCCAATCAATAGCTTGTGCAGAAAATGAATTAGTCTTACTGAATTGAAACTGATATTATTGTCATGTATATTATCAGTATGAAAAAAACCTTAGCTTTACTAAGAATTAACACTCTACACAGAAAATAATGATATTAAAATGGTAAGGTAAAATATGATTATCATATCTAGTATACATTTTCATTTGAACTCCTATAGGTATTTCACATATAAAATGTTACAAATAAGACTGTCCCCCTACCACATTCTAAAAGATAGTTACTGATATAGATTGAAGAAACCACATAGGAAATCTATTTATACTCTTTTAAAGATGTTGCCAGATATTTGTGGTACAAAAGACCTGAAATGGGCATGGGCGAATGGTAAAATATATACCTAAAAGCATAAGAAAATAAAGAAAAAAACTATTTAGTACAATCTACATAAAAATCAAACTTTGGAACATAAATGAGAATTTTAAATCATTGCTTCCTAGTTAGCTTTCACTAGATATGCAAGATAGAGAAATGAATAAACATCAGAAACTGGAATTTTGATTTTAGGAAAAACCATGATTTTACATTTCAGCCACTTTTCCAAGGGTGACATTAATCTATGCAAGCTGTTTCCATTTTCCAAAAGAGCTATTTGATTTCCAAGAAGATTCATTAGCCATTTTTTTGCCTGCTAAGTCTTATTTATTTTGAAATATGAAGTCTGTTTTTTCCTACCATGGCAATGAAACTTGTTACATAAATCCCCACATTGTCAGGGTTGGTTGGAACTCCAAGAGTCCCCACACTGGAAGTGAGATCTAAATTTGGCAACATCATTTAATGACGTAAGGCTGGGTGAATATCTGGTGCTGTTTTTGTGTTATAGTTTGATTTAAAAGAGAGCTGACAAGGCCAAAATCATTGGTTTGGATTTTTCTTTTCTTTTTTTCTTTTTTGGCTAGTCAGTTGAAATCAAGTAAGTAGATATTCCTTATCATCCTCTGATCTCAAGAACTGCTTTGCAAGGGTACAACCTGATCTGACTAATTTATTCCACTTCACATTAGGGTCTAGTCAACAGGATTTTTTTAAAAGAAGATTTCCAGCTGTACAGGATCTTACAGCACATCTAGATCACAATAGGAAATAATCCTTGCTGCAGCTGCATGTGATGTCTATTCAGCTTTGTTTTGTTTGTGGAGCTTTGGTGATAAGGGATCTCCCCTTATGACCTATTTTGTGCCCTAGACTGGAAAAGTCATCTCCAGTCTTCCCTCTGAGTTCTTCTTAGAGACAATAGAAGAATAAACACTTGGCTACTACAGACTTAACAATTAACTCAATGGCAAAGAGATGGGAGAGATGGGAGTTTTATATGAACTAATATTAAAAGAGAACAACTGTACCGTTTCTCTTGAAAACATCTTATGTGCTCAGGAAGCATTGCTTGAGTGCCTCCTGGGGACTGAGCCCTGTACTGGATGTTACTGGCAAAAGTCTAATGGAGACTGATGACAAACCTGGATAAAGGCTGAAGATCACTGTAGACAGACAACACAGAAGGAAATAAGTTCATCTACAAAATAATTCCAGAAAGCTACAAATAATATAGAATTTAAAAATGTGACTCACTGGTTAAGTGCTCCTGGGTTCAATCCTTACTACCAAATGAATGAATGAATGAATAAATATAATATAGAAGTTTACTTATGGACACACTATTCTTTTCAATGCAACTAGAGAGAAGTGAATAAATCTTACAATCATTTCTAAAATGGCATTGTAGAGTTGTAAAAGTGTAGAGGGATAGATGAACTGAACTTTCCTAGGGGAAAGAACTCTTCTTGTTTTTTTGAGGTGAAATTTAGAAAACATGAAACTAATCATTTAAAAATAAATAATTCAGTGTTGTTTAGTACATCCATACTGTCATGTATCCACCACTTCTATCTAGTTCCCAAACAGGTTTATCACTCTGGAAGTTTCTCCCATTCTTCTATTTCCCCAGCCTCTAGAAACAACCAATCTGTGTACTGTTTCCATGGATTTACCTGTGCTGAATATTTTATATGAACAGAATAATTTTTCCTTTTGCATCTGCCTTCTTTTACTAAGCATAATGCTTTGAGGTTCATCCTCATTATAGTTTTTACGAATTTCATTGCTTCTTGAGGCTGAATAATAATTGCTATCATGTACCACACTTTATTTTTCCATTCATTGGTGATTGATACTTGGGCTATTTCCTTCTTTTTGTTATTGTGACCGGTGCTACAATGACATGCATATACAGATATTTGTTTAAGTATCTCTTTCAATTCTGAGAGTGGAATTGATGGGTTTTATTGTAATTTGATGTTTAAGTTTTTTTTGAGGAACCATTAAACTGTTTTCAATGGTGGCTAACCTATTTTAATTCCTGCCAGCAGCATAAGAAGTATCCAACTTCACATCTTTACCACAGTGCTATTTTCATTTTTTGAAATTATGGCTAACATAATATCATAATAGAACAACACTGAATGAGATAGTTCTGCATTGTAATTTTGTTGTACATTTATCTCATGACTAATAATGTTGGGCGTCTTTTATGTGCTTCTTGGTTCATTGTATATCCTTGATGGAGAAATGTCTATTTGAGTCCTTTGACCATTTGGCCAGGCTGTTTAGAGAGCCCTTCTTCAATGAACTGAGATTCAAATGCCTATGGATATTTTCCAGGTCTCATGCTGAGGACTTGCCACAGTACAGAGATTCCCTAATGATATGAAGCAAATTCAACAGTTGTTTTTCTATGAACTTGTATAGTGAACTAAAGTCTAAAGGAACCCAAAAGTTTGGCTGATTGTTTTTATAAAAAATTTGCTTAGTTCTGGGACATGATAGGGTACTGGCTAGAAGCTACATGGGCAGAGACAAATATCTCAGACTGTTGATCCTTCAGAAAGAGGGACCTGTAACAAAGACTGAACTCATTTTGGTGATAGTTGAGCCAGAAGTGGAAGGAGTCTATCTGAGGTTTGAAACTCAACTCAACTCTATACTGGATTAAGGCAAGCTGCTCCTCACTCAATCTACCCAACAGGAAAAAGTAAACCCCCTTTGTGGGAAAATGCATCAATTTCAATCTCCATAATTCCTTTATTCACAATTTCTGGCATACAACAAAAAATAAAAAGGCATACAAAAAGGGAGAAACATATAACTGATGAAAGGGGAAAAATAAATAGAAGATATTAAAATCTTAGAGTAAGAAAGCAAGTATTTTAAGAAAACTACTGAAAGTATGTTAAATAAAATAGAGGAAAAAATGAACAAGTTGGATAAAAAATTTGAAAAAATTAAAAAGAGACTTAGGATCTACTGAAAAAGTCAGTCTATTAAAAACTAAAAAACATAATTTGTAAAATTAAGAATTTACAGGGTAGTTCCCAGAGGAGACTGGACATAACAGAAAACAGGATAAGCTAAGTCAAAATTTGGTTAGCAGGCAATATCCAAACCAAAGTATGGTGAGGAAAAAACAATGGAAAAAAAGTAGAATAAAATATAACAAATTTGTGCAAAACTTCACACTAATAGAGTATATGATGGAAAAGTCATATGACCATCTAGACAGGTGAATAAAAGCATTTAATAAAACCTATAGCAGCATATATTCAGTGGCATATTTATGAACATGTTCCCAGGATCTTTTAAGCAAAACAAGGATATTCACTATTACCAACTTTAATCAGTGTTGTACTGGAGATCTTGGTTAATGCAATAAATCAAGAAAAAAATAAAAAGGTATAAACTTTGGAAAGAGAAAATAAAATTGTCATTATTTACAGATGATAAATATTATTATGCAGGTTGAAAATCTAAAATAATGTAAAGAATAAACAGTTTAAAAATAAATGACAGCATTCTTATTACACATACACAGCCCAATTTTTCATATCTCTGGTTGTATATAAAGTATGTTGACACCAATTCGTGTCTTCATACATGTACTTTGAATAATGATGTCTATCACATTCCACCATCCTTGCTAACCTCTGCCCCTCCCTTTTCTTCTGCCCTATCTAGAGTTCTTCTATGACTCCCTTGCTTCTCCTCCCTACCCTACTATGAATCAGCCTCCTTATATCCGAGAAAATATTTGGCATTTGGTTTTTTGGGATTGGCTAACTTCACTTAGCATTATCTTCTACAACTCCATCCATTTATCTGCAAATGCCATGATTTTATTCTCTTTTATTGCTGAGGAAAATTCCATTGTGTATAAATGCCACATTTTTTTTATCCATTCATCTATTGAAGGGCATCTAGGTTGGTTCCACAGTTGAGCTATTGTGAATTGTGCTGCTATAAGCATTGATGTGGCTGTGTCCCTGTAGCATGCTGTTTGTAAGTCCTTGGTTAGAGACGGAGGAGAGGGATAGGTGGGTCAAATGGTGGTTCTATTTCCAGATTTCCAAGGAATCTCCATATGCTATTATATATATTTTTTAAAATCAATAAAAAAGAATAAACAATTTAATAAGATTACTAAATATAAAAAATCATTATGCAAAATAGTTTTATTTCTATATGCTTGCAAAGAACAATTAGGAATTAAACTTTTAAAAAGTATTATTTTCAATAACATCAAAAACTTAAGTTATTTAGAAATATTACAAAAATGTGTAACACATCTATCCTGAAAAAGATAAAACATATCTGAGAAAAAATTTTAAATGTTTAAATAAAATGGAATGCTCTCTAGTTCATTAGAAAGCTGAATACATTTTCACTAAACATTTTTGAGATAACTGTTGGTTCATATGCAAATGTAAAATTATATCTATATCTATACATACGTATATAGATATAGATATATCTCCTGTGTAATTTTCACCCAGTTTTCCCCAGCCATCTTGTATGGCTCTAGGACTGTATCATAACCAGGAAACAATTTATTCAACTTACTCCAATTTCCCTAGTTTTAAGAATATCTGAGGGTATGTGTGTGTTTGTATGTGTATATTTGGTTCATTGTAATTTTAACATGTGCAGAGATTTACCTAATCACCACTGTAGTTAAGGTATAAAGTAGTTCCATTCCCACAAGGATCCCTTATGCTTGTGCTCTCTTTTTTATAATAGTATCCACTTCCTTCCCCTTCTTCCCCCATCTCTAGCCTGTGCAATCACTAAAAAACTATTCTCCCTGTCTATACTTCTGTCACTTCAAGAATGTTATATTAATGGAATCATATAATACATAATCTTTTAGGATTGACTTTTTTCACTCAACATAATTTCCTCAAGATCCATCCGAGTTGTTGCATTGAGTAGTTAATTTTTTTATATTGCTCGAGTTTAAGTATTGAAAAGAATCACTAAGATGCTACTACACTTAACACCAGATGGTGTTCACAGGGAGACAGTAAAGTACAGCAATAAAGTAGGATGGAGGTCCAGATATAGATCCACACTTATATAGTCACATAAGGTAAACAGAGATGTCACCACCAAGTGGACAAAGCAGGAAGTAATGGAATATTGTGTGAAAAAAACATGTACCTTGACCCTTACTTCATAAAATACTAATATTGGAATAGAAAAATTAATTTGGAATATTTTGTTAAGTTAAAACAGAGAGGCAAAAAATAAAGCTTTTGCAAGAAAACATGTTAAAATTGTCAGGATAGGTTCAAGAGCAGGCTGGACATAGCAGAAGAGATTAGCAAAAATTTTCAAAAGAAGATATTAAAATACAAACCAAAGAAAATAATTAACTCTAGATAGGGCAGAGGGGTGGGAGGGGAAGGGAGGAGGCAGGGAGTTAGTAATGATGGTGGAATGTGATGGACATGATTATTCAAAGTACATGTATAAAGACACAAATTGGTGTGAACATACTTAATACACAACCAGAGATATGAAAAATTGTGCTCTATATGTGTAATAAGAATTGTCATTCACTTGTCATTGATGTCATAAATGACATCATTCCACTGTCATTTATTTAAAAAATCAATTAAAAAAATAAAAAAATAAAGAAAATAATTAAATAAATATTATGAGCATCTTTATCAAAAGACACCACTAAAAGAGCAAGAAGGTAAAGCAGGAGAAGAAATTTCCAATTCATATATTCAACAAAGGATCATTATTCAAAATGTATAAAGAACTGTGGCAGATTCATTAGAAGATGACAACTCAAACAACAACAACAACCACCACCAAAAGGGCACAGACTTTCACAGGCACTTAACCAAAGAAGATATCCAAATGAGAAATAAGTAATGTAAAAAATGTTCCATATCATTAAATAAGAACATATCAAACTAAAACTGAAATGAGATTCCTAGAGCCCTCCAGAAATGGAGAATTATAAGGGCAAAAGTTCTGAGGCCAAAACAAGCCCTAATTAACTTGGAGACAGAAAGCCAAGTGGTAGAGCTTCAGGAATACAGAGAGGAGAGGAAACTATTAAGGTTATGAAATTTAATTTTCCCCATAATAGTTAAAATTTAAAAAACAAAAACAGAAACAAACTTTTGGATTGCAAGTTTGACAATTTTCAATGCCACACTTACTATATGGACACGAAAATTTTCCATTCCATTCCATCCCATCCCAAATACAATGTCAGTCATAACTTGTTAAATTAAATTTATTCATAGACTGAAAAATGAATATATGATCTTGTAGGCCATGAAAATGAGTTAAAATTTTATTTTAATCTAATAGGAAACCATAGGAAGTCTTGAGCTGAATTAATAATGAGTGATATAAAACTTCCATAATGATCTAAACCAAGTTAACACACTTTGGGGGCATATGATTTGGGTGATTCCAAAATGATTAGGGAGGTTATGGATATAAATGAAATCTCAAAGGATAAAGATACTCTTAGTTTGTCTAATGACTAATGTAGAAAGACTAGAAGCAAATCAGACCTCTGATTAATCTAAAATTAATTTCATCTTTCTCAGTTATCCTAAAATTTGCAATCTTAAAATTCAGTCATTGTTTAAAATGTATTAAATCGTTCATTGTGAACTGTAAATTTCAAGCCACGTTATTATATTTTGTATTCAACTTAAGCTGGGACAGCCAGCCAGCTATGATTTGGATTATAAGACAGAGGATATTAACAGGAATCAGATTTCTGAGCTAAGTACCCTTTTATGCCACCACTGCTCTGCTACTGTCTCATCCCAGAAAGACAAATGTTTTATCAAAGCGTATGATTCTCTCTGATAGAGGAGAAAGGAATTTTTAGCCCAGAGTACAAAATCTCTAAAAATTTCATATTCATTTGAGGGAGTGATTTTTGTAATATATTATGTACTGATATGTTTTGCTTCTCAAAAACCATTGATAAACAAACTGGTTTCAGTAGTGACTTGATGATGTGGAGGGAGATAAATGCACTGAAATAGGAGTTATCCCATGAATTAATGAATGTGTCTTCTCCAGCTCTTGCCAAAAACTTTTGATCTTGGCTGAATCCTGTTTCAAAGATAAAGTGAATAAACAAAAGAAGATTGAGTGGACAAAGTTGGCATAGAGGACTATGGTTTAGATCAAGAAAAGGGCACTATGTCCTAGGAGCCCAACTCCGGCCATCCTTCCGAGGTGCCTTTCCCTATGGGAAGGGGAGTCAAAGTCATGAGAGTATACAGAACCACAGTTCAGTCTCTTTCTTCATGAAATAGTTCTCACATGAAAACTGATTGCTAAAGTGAAGAGATTGATGTTATAACTGTAGCTTGAAATTTGACATGTTGAGGATGTTTATAAGACTCAAAGTGGCAAACGGTATAAATCAGGGCTTCTTACTCAAGAGCTGGGTTTAACATACTTATCAGCACTACTAGTTAGGACGCTAACTCTGATCTAAACAGAGTTTTTCTCCCCAAAGTTTTGAATCAAATTGTGGTGGGAATTGTAACAAATCAATGCCCACCCCCCTTTTTGTTTTCTTCTTTTGTACCAGGGATTGAACCCAGGGGCACTTAACCACTGAGCCACATCCCCAGCCTGTTTTCCTTTATATTTTATTTTGAGATAGGGTCTTGATAAGTTGCTCAGGGCTTTGCTAGGTTCCTGAGGCTGGCCTTGAATTTGCTATCCTCCTGCCTGAGCCTCCAGAGCCACTAGGATTATAGGTGTGCACCATCATGCCCAGCTTGTTGTTTCAAATAATTTATATTTTTCTTTGTAAATATGGAAATACATTGGTTCCCTGAGGCATAATTGCCAATGGGATTATAGAAAGAAGGAAAGGGAGGGAGGGAGGGAGGGAGGAAGGAAGGAAGGAAGGAAGGAAGGAAGGAAGGAAGGAAAACAAAATTATGGACTCACAGGGAGTTGCAAAAATACTCCCTGGAGTCCCATATGCCTTTCAACTCCCTCCCAACTGGTGACATCTTATGTAACTGCTGTATAATATCCAAGTAAGGAAATTAAAATTATTGCAGTATTGTTAGCTAGATTCAAGATCATATTTTTTTTTAACCAAATCTTCACATGCACATGCACTCATTTACCTGTGTGTGTGTGTGTGTGTGTGTGTGTGTGTGTGTGTGAGATTCTGATTTGATTCCTGGGTTACTGTTTAAATGCAATCTGTAGACAGCCCCAGGGATGTAGAACATTGCTTAATTAGCTGATGCCTGTAGGATCCTGCACTCAGATGACCTGATAATTTCAAGATAAAAAATTAAAAAAAATAAAAAAGAAACACTTGTCTTTGTCTAAATTACCCGAATTTGCTGGATGAACAGTCCCTAAAGTACAAGGTAACTGTGTCATTTGCTGATGTCTGACTTTTAAAGGATGACCTAAAATATCCCTAGTGGAAGAAATGAATTTGTTCTTTCTAAAGAAATACTGACATTTCTATAAGGGATTGCTTATGGAAATTGATTAAATAGTCAACATATAGTATTAAAATGATTAAATTATTTTTATGACATATGCATTTGAAGATATGGGACTTTAATTACTAAAGGCAAATGTTGATGTCCAAAAATGTTTTGAAACCTTTTTTTGTTATTATTTGATCTTTAATGTAATATGAATTATATCACTTTATAACAATCTCAATCCTGACCAAAAAAAAATCAGTATTGTTAACAGGTTTCTCCATAAGTAATTTAATGGCTCTCTTCTTGTGTCTGATGGCTTTATCCTAAAATTGTGTTATGGAAACAACACTGTTTACATGGGATATATTATATTTAATTACAAAGCATTCTGTACTCAATTATCTGCTGGCACATAAATATGCTGTAGCATATTCTAAAGCCTTTATGTTACTACTTGGTGTACATAATTTCCGTCTTTTCTGAACATGAAATGATTATTTAATAGAATAGATCAAAGAGAGAAGATTTTGAACTAACTTACTTTGTTTTATATTGACATCTTTGGACCAGATAAGAAGTGATTAATAAGCAGTCTAATGAAGAAGCCAGGTCTGTTTTAATCTAGTGCCTTTACTTAACCACACCATACTCTCTGTCCTGTTATGATAGAGGAACCTGAGCAGAAACTGGGAAAGCAATGTAAAATTGCTTCAGTTTTACAGATTATCCTTAATTGTACATTTTTGGCCTATATTCATTATTTGATTATTTATGCTAAATACATAAAATTCAGTTCCTCCCAGAAATTAAATTCAAAGTACTAATATATTTAATGTAAATTGTTTTGATTGTATACTCTTCTGGGTTACCCATGTCAGTCCTTCCTTCATTTAGACCTATAACTTTGACTGGATTGAAATGATAAACAGTTCCTGAATATTTATTGACTTATTTTAATCTTATATTATTCAAATATATCAGTTAGACATTATTTCATTACTTTATCTCCTCCCAATGTAGAGTCTGAAGTTCAGCATTTGTGATAATTGAGATCATATTATTAATCTGCTTTTCTTTCATTTTTATGGCATACAATGAGAAAATTATTCTTTACATCTCTCATGGTGCTTCCAAAATTATAAATGATTTTCCAATATCTTTTTATGGAAATTAAATTTACCTAGCTTTTGAGATGTTTAGGGCCACTGATATTAATATTTTCTAAATGTGAAAATTAAATGAAGCAAAGCATTTGCCCTTCAAGAAGAGTTTTGTATTTACATTGTTTTTATGTTTGCAATTTATAGCTGATATCTTTTAAAAATGTGAATTTTATTTCATATGAAAAAATTAGTGTATTAAATAGCAAAAACCAATCAAAGCACAGTTACAGGAAGCAGTATAGCAATAAATTAAAATGTTGAGCTTTTAAGTTGTTTTGTTAAAAGCCTTAAAATCATCCGTGATTTTTGAAATTGACAATGTCATTTTAGCACCCACTTTTGAAGATAATTTTGAAGCATGAAGTTATTTGTCAGGTGTGATTTATTTAAGACAATAAACTTAGATTATTGAGTTGAACAAATAACTGTTTGGATGTCTGACAAACATTTAGAGTGAATGACTGAGTGTAATGAGTCTGGATCACTGAGAGGGATGAATAATCAAAAGCCATGGGGTGAAATTAACATTGTGCAAAAGATATAGCTCTTCTTTCTTTCCTTTGTGAATATTGAGAAATAGGAGAATGAAAAGCATCTTGGGATGTACAGTCCTTGCATCCCAAAATAACAGACGTAAATATACACTTCCATAATGCATTCCAACTCTCATATGTATCTCCTATTCCATTAGAACCACACTTTGAGGTTGTTATAATTACAACATTGTGCATTAGGGGAAAAAAAAACTAAGAATCCAGCAGATTAAGTGATTGCTCAGGTTGTGAATCTATTTGAATCCAGCTACATTTTCAGATGAGGCAAAAAGGGTTAGAGGAAAAGCAAAGATATGGAATCAGCTACATCTTGTTTAGCTCCTTTTTTCTGCTACTTGATAATTCTCTTGGGGGATTTGGTTAAAGTTTTTAACCTTCAGTTACCTAACTCATAGAGTGTGAATAGCAGTATTTACTTTTCTGGACCACTAAGGGCATTACATGAAATAATCTGGGGAGGCATAATTTCAAAGTGGTCAAGATCATTTGTTTTGAAAACTAACTGCCTGGTTTCCAGTACTGGCTCTAGTACTTAGCAAACACCTTCTTCTGAGAAAATCCTGTAACCTCTTTGCATCTTATTTTCATCATCTGTAAAATAATATCTATTTCATAGTGTTGATAGGATAATTATTTGTGCCATCCTCCAGTGCACACCAGCCAGTTCCTCAGAGAGCAGGGCAGAGGGGATTGTGGGTCAGCCACAGTGATGGGTACCTCGCTTCCCCTCATCCCTCACACCTCCTGAATCCTATGAGATAAGTCATCACTCAGTAGTTCACTCTTACAGCAACCAGTTGTCAGGCACCTGTCTGGTGACACCAAAAGTATGTATGGTCCCTGCCCTCACAGAGCTTATGGTCCATCAGGGAAGATAAGCAGTAAACCAGTAAAGATACAAAGAGTGCATTACAGATGGGAAGTTGATACAAGTGCACTATGGGCCTGAAGTTCCCGAAAAGGGCCCTTACATGGGCAGGTGTGGAGGGAAGAAGGAACTTTTAAGACAGAGATTAATTCCTTATGTAACAGAAGGGAAAAGTGCAGCTTGGTGAACAAAAATGAGCTAGAAATGGAACATGGATCTGAGATCAGGTCTGTTCAAGTCCCTCCATGGGAGGTGCTCTCCACAAAAAGTGATAGGTGAGGACCCCATACGGCTGACAGTTGACTATTGCTGACCTCATTTTCCACCTCTGGGTTCCATGATGGAGATGAGAGGAAGAGGGCAACAAATGTCCAAGAGAAGGATTTTGATGAGACCCAAGGCTCCTGACTACTACTGGAGGGTCCATGGGGGAAATTCTTCCCTTATGTTGTCTAAGGATGGCTCCCAGGGCACCCTGCATCCACAGACCAGGAGCATCCTGGTATCTCCTTTTCTCTCTTCACTGTCCTCTGCTTTTCCTTGTTTCCAAACTGTTCTTAGAGGAGAAATCCCCTGCAGTCTAACCTTGTGGAGTTTGGCCTTCCTCTTCCCCATCTAGCACAACAGAGGGTCCAGGAAAGTACAGAGCTGTAAGGACCCTTAGAAAGGTTCAAGTCTGGTACAGCAAGACAGTAACTGATCCAAGTCATGCACAGAGAACGAGGCTTAGGAGCCCAGTCTTTTGTCTCCTGAGTTGACACTCATCCTACACAATCAGGCTGCCTTGCTTGGGTGGCTCCTGATTTACCTGGAGCAGCAATAATTGAGGGACTAATTTCCAGGGGACCAGTAACATTCCATCCTTCCCTAGTGATTTTTGGTCTTCAAAAACTCTTGGGGATCTCAGTCTTTTCTCATGTAACCAAGAGCTCCCACTGTTACCGCTGGAGTACCCCTAGTCTTGGCCTAAGACCCTTTTGATTTTCTAAGAAGCATGAAGCAGGGTGGCGGGGGGGCTCCAGAGTTTATGATGGATGAACCGGCCCAGTTGTCTCCCAGTGTTGCCCTAACCTGACACTCCCAAAGACTTTGTCTGTTTGCCCTGGCCCCTCCCACAGGCTTGCTGCCTGTGTATATTATAAAAATATATTTTTTACATAGAAGATATATAAGATTCCACAAATATCTCTGTGTGTGATAGGGATGGGGGGATGAGTGCATCATCTGAAGGGAAATTTCCATCAGGGATGCCAGCTCTAGATCTCCACCACCTGGTTAAGTCTATCAAGACTGAATCCAGTGGCCCTGTGGCACCCATCCTTTATGACAACCATCCATTTGTGGTGAACCAAGTGAAGCTGGTGACTTCTGGGACCCAGTAATAAAGTGAAGACTCAGAACCCACCAGTGGTTCAGGGTGTGTGGGGGACAGAATGGAATGGTTTGAATGTGCCCCAAGTTCATGTGTTGGAAATTTAATTCAAAATTGATATGTTGATGATATATTTGGTGACAGGGCCTTTGGGAAGTATCCAAAGACAGGTGAGTTGAGGACACAGGGTGGTAATTCTGTGATGAGATTAGTGGATTTGTTAAATAGTAAGAGACCTGAGCACATATGCTCCCTTATTCTCTCCATGCTGGCTGCTATGTGTTAGATATGGCTTAAGGGTTTCCACCAAAAGTTCATGTGCTGGGAGCTTGGTCCTAGTGTGGTGATCGTAAGAGGTGGTGGAACCTTCAAGAGATGAGGCTCAGTGCAAGGTAATTGGGTGATTGGGGGTGCTACCCTCACAAGGGATGAATGAGGTTCTTGTGGATGTTGGCTCTTGTGAAAGTGGACTGTTATTAAAAGAGCAAGATTGACCCCTCCTTCACCTCTGACTTCCTATCTCACATGTGCTATTTTTGCAGTGATACCATTTGTCATGCCATGACACAGCCAATGGACTCTCACCACGGTCCAAAATGATGGGGCTGCCCAATATTGCTCTTTCAGCTTCCAAAACTGAATTAAATAAACTTCTTTTCCTTAGAAAATACCCAACCTTGGGATTTCATTATAGTAATGAAACTGTGTGTGTGTGTGTGTGTGTGTGTGTGTGTGTGTGTGTTGTGTGTATTGTTGTGAATTTAACCTAGGGCCTTGCTACAATCCAAACCCTTGTATTTTAGTCAACTTTCTCACCACTGTGACTGAAAGACCCAACCAGAACAACTGTAGAGAAGGAAAGGTTCATTTAGGGCCTCACAGTTTGAGAGGTCTCAATCCGTAAGTGGCTGACTCCATTCCTTGAGGCTCTAGGAGAGGCAAGACATCATAGTGGAAGAGTATGGCAGAGGGAACCAACTCACATGATGATCAAGAAACAGTTAGAGAGACTTCACTCTCCAGATACAAAATATATACCCCATAGCCATGCCCCCAATGAACCACTTCCTCCAGCTACATTCCACCTGCCTCCATTTACCATACAGTTAATGCCATCGGGGATTATTTTACTGATTAGGTTAAGGCTATAACCCAATCATTTCTCTTCCAAACCTTCTTGCATTGTCTCACATGTGAACTTTTGGGGAACACCTTACATCTAAACCATAGAACTTTTCTATAGTAGTGGAAAATGGACTGATATACTGGCACCTTGAGCTTTGATTTCACTGCCTCCAGAGCCATGAGGCATTTTCTTTGTAAATTACTCAGTCTATGATAATATGTTATAGCAACACAAAATGAACTAAGACACTGACACATAATCAAACTCTTCTTATTGTGAGAGTCATATGGAAGTTAGACATACCCCTTGCATCTAGAACTAGGAAATGTAGCTCCAACTTCCCAATTCCATGCCCTGTGGAAGTCCAAACTCCTTACTTCTTATTCTAAGGTTTCAACAAATATTTGAGGTTTCAGTCTCTCAAGAGTCCATCAGCATCTTTCCATTCTTTCTGCATTAGAAGCAGTTGTTCTGTGCCAGAGTCCCAGGATAGCTCCCATTTTTTTTTTCTTCTGAGCTTCTCAAAATGCCCAATCATACAGAACTTGTTGATAATCTTAGGGTTAATAAAAAGGATTATATTGAATATCACAAAGCTTGTTTTCTGCTCATCTTCTTTTTCCTCTTCTTGCTCTATCCTATGTGGGTCACTCCTCAAACATCAAATTCTTTTACCCCTTTTATGCAGAGAAGTTGTGCTCATTCCAGGTGTTGTGCTTACCCCTGCTTCCATAAACTCACTTCTATTTGATAGGACTAGCCCTCCTTTGTGAATAGCTTTGAAAAGTGAGCCCAGTGCTCATCCTTATGACTAGCATGAGAGAAACATATTGCTATGGTCTGGATAGGAGGTGTCCCCAAAAGCTGCTGTGTTAACGCAAAAATATTCAGAGGTGAAATGATTGGTTTGTGAAAGCTGTAACCTAATCAGTCCATCCTAGTGTGAACTGTGGGCAGGTGGAGCATTGCTGGAGGAGGTGGGTCACTCGGGGTGTGTCCTGGAAGTGTGCATCTTTCCTATGGCCCTTTCCTGCTTTTTTCTCTCTCTTTCAGCTTCCTGTCTGCCTTAAATGAAGTAGTGCTTCTCCATCACACTTTCTGCCATGATGTTCTCCCTCACCTGGAGCTCAGAGTAACAGACTCATTTGATCATGGAATGAACCTATGGAACCATGAACCAAAATGATTTTTTCTCTCTACCTTGTTCCTGTTGGGTTATTTTGGTTACTGTGATAACAAGCTGACTGAAACACCTACAAAAAATATTCTTCTTATATGCATAGTAAAAGTTTTGGCTATGTGAAAGATGAATGCTAATTTCATAGTGGCTGAGATGAATGTCTGAAAGAGTTAAACAGGAAATATAGAAGTAACAAAATAAGTTAAGAAAAACTCCATCATTTATGCCTTAGCATAAGCCTGGTAGAAAGCAGAGTAAAACATTTGTTTGTGGATTGGCAGTGATCGCCAACGTTTTCCTCTCGGATGTGAGTGTAGGCAGGTCTGTGCTGTCACACAGTCTCCTGCACTTAGAAGACGGGACCCTCATTTTCATCTTGCACTATGCCCTTTCAATTACATTGCCAGTCTTAAATGCAGCTATTCCTGGGCAGTATTTTGAGTAGTATTTATAACAAAACATAAAAACAAAAATATTTCTAAATTCTTAGAAATTGCTTTTATGTGTTATGAGTGGTTATAGGAAGAAGTGATATTCTTTAAGAATTTAGTTTAGAAAATAAGCTTTGTGATATTCAATATAATTATTTTTATTAACCCTAAAGAATTTAGTTCTTCCTTGGTGTTACTTCAGTGTCTTAATAATTAACGCTTCTTTTAGCTAGATTCTAAGAGAGATTTGGCCGGGAACTTTATTCTTTTCCAACTGCCTCATTGGTTTTACAAGATAGTAAACTTGTAGACATTATAATTTTGGCTGCCAGTAAAAATGAGGAAAATGATTACTGTGTGTGATACAGTAGAGTAGGATTTAAGTCATAATGCCTGATCTAAGTTTAAAAAAATGTGCTGAAGGTTTTAGTCAGCAGTTGGGGGTAGTTTGTGATATTGGTGAAAGTAGCTTCTGACACAGCTCACCAAAGCGAATGTTGTCTTGTTCAGAAGATTTTTTTGTTTGTTTGTTTTAATTCAGACTTGAACGTGGCCTACAATTATTCAGATATCACTGGACTTAATTTAAGACTTAAAAATATCCTTGTGCATTAAATTTCAGAGAAAAGAGACCAACTTCCAGATTCTCTCATGATGGGAACTTTTTAAAAAAATATTCTTTTAGATGTTAATGGAGCTTTATATTATTTATTTATTTATATGTGCTGCTGAGAATTGAACCCAGTACTTCACACATGCTAGGCAAGAGCTCTACCACTGAGCAAAAACCCCAGCCCCGTGACCAGAAATTTTGTAGCTCTAAAATGACCAAAAGTAGTCCACTGGTCAGAAGGGGCAGTCCTGCACCAGAGGCTAGGCTCTGGCAAAAACTGGAAATCCATATGCAACAAAATGAGATTAAACCCATATCTTTCACCATGCACAAAACTCAACTCAAAATGGATCAAGGACTTAGGAATACAACTAAAGACCCTGCTTTTAATAGAAGAAAAAGTAGGCCCTAATATCCATTAGGTGGGATTAGGCCCCAAGTTCCTTAATAAGATTCCTGTGGCATAAGAATTAAAATCAAGAATTACTAAATGGGGTGGACTTAAATTAAAAAGTTTCTTTCCAGCAAAAGAAACAATCTGTGAGGTGAATAGAGAGCCTACATCTTGGGAGCAAATCTTTACCCCTTACACATCAGATAGAGAACTAATCTGTAGGATATATAAAAATCTCAAAAAGCTAAACACCAAAAAAAAAATCAAATAATCCAATCAATAAATGGGCTAAGGACCTGAAGAGACACTTTTCAGAAGATGATGTACAGTCAATCAACAAATACATGAAAAAATGTTCATCATCACTAGCAATTAGAGAAATACAAATCAAAACTAAAATTTCATCTCACTCCACTTAGAATGGCAGCTATTATGAAGACAAACAATAATAAGTGTTGGCAAGGATGTGGAAAAAAAGGCACACTCATACATGCTGGTGGGAGTGCAAATTGGGGCAGCCAATATGGAAAGCAGTATGGAGATTTCTTGGAAAATTGGGAATGGAACCACCATTTGACCTAGCTATCCCTGTCCTTGGTCTATACCCAACTTAAAAACAGCATACTACAGAGACACAGCCACATCAATGTTTATAGCAGCACAATTCACAATAGCTAAACTGTGGAACCAACCTAGATGCGCTTCAGTGGATGAATGGATAAAAGAAAATGTGGCATATATACACAATGGAATATTACTCAGCAATAAGGGAGAATAAAATCATGGCATTTGCAGGTAAATGGGTGGAGTTGGAGAAGATAATGCTAAGTAAAGTTAGCCAATCCCCCCAAAACAAATGCTGAATGTTTTCTTTGTTATAAGGAGGCTGATTCATAGTGGGATAAGGAGCTGGAACAGGGGAGGAATAGACAAACTCTAGATAGGGCGGAGTGTTTGGAGGGGAAGGGAGGTGGCATGGGGTTATCAATGAAGGTGGAATGTGATGATTATTATTATCCAAAGTACAGGTATAAAGACACAAATTGGTGTGAATATACTGTGTATACAACTAGAGATATTAAAAACTGTGCTCTATATGTGTAATAAAAATTGTAATGCATTCCACTGTCATATATAAATTAAAATAAATAAATAAATAAAATGACCAAAAGGAAAGGTAACAAAAGGAGGTGGTGGATTTTCTAAAGTCGGTGACTATTTAAAGAAACTCACTGTCCCTGACTCCCTAGTCCCAAGTTTGGTATCTTTTTTAAGTTGATTTTTTTTAAAAAAATAAATGAAAGGGGAATGCATTACAAATCTTATTACACTCATACAGCACAATTTTTCATATCTCTGGTTGTATAAAAAGTATGTTGACACCAATTCGTGTCTTCACACATGTACTTTGGATAATAATGTCTATCACATTCTACCATCCTTGTTAATCCCTTGGCCCCTTCCTTTCTCTCCCACCCCTCTTCCCTATCTAGAATTCATCTATTCCTAACATGCTCCCCCTCCCTACCCCACTTTGAGTGAGCCTCCTTATATTAAAGAAAATATTTGGCATTTTTTGGGGGGATTGGTTGACTTCTCTTAGCATTATCTTCTCTAACTCCAGCCGTCTACCTGCTAATGCCATGATTTTATTCTCTTTTATTGCAGAGAAAAATTCCCTTGTGTATATATGCTACATTTTTTTTATCCACTCATCCACTGAAGGGCATCTAGGTTGGTTCCACAGTTTAGCTATTGTGAATTGTGCTGCTATAAACATTGATGTGGCTGTGTCACAGTAGTATGCTATTTTTAAGTCCTTTGGGTATAGACCTGAGGAGAGGGATAGCTAGGTCAAATGGTGGTTCCATTTCCAGATTTCCAAGGAATCTCCATACTGCTTTCTATATTGGCTGCACCAATTTGCAGTCCCATCAGCAATGTATGAGTGTGCCTTTTTCCCCACATCCTTGCTAACACTTATTATTTTTTGTCTTCATAATAGCTGCCATTCTGACTGGAGTGAGATGAAATCTTAGAGTAGTTTTGATTTGCATTTTTCTAATTGCTAGAGATAATGAACATTTTTTTCATATATTTGTTGATGGATTGTATATCCTTTTCTGAGGAGTTTCTGTTCAGGTCCTTGGCCCATGTGTTGATTGGGTTATTTGTTTATTCGTGCTTATCTTTTTGAGTTCTTTATATACCCTAGAGATTAGTGCTCTATCTGATTGGTAAGGGTAAAAATTTGCTCCCAGGAGTAGGCTCTCTGTTCACCTCACAGATTGTTTCTTTTGCTGAGAAGAAACTTTTTAGTTTGAGTCCATCCCATTTATTGATTCTTGGTTTTAATTCTTGCTCTGTAGGTGTCTTATTAAGGAAGTTGGGGCCTAATCCCCCTTGATGAAGATTAGGGCCTATTTTTTCTTCTATTAGACACAGAGTCTCTGGTTTAATTCCTAGGTTCTTGATCCACTCTGAGTTGAGTTTTGTGCATGGTGAGAGATAGGGATTTAATTTCATTTTGTTGCATAGGGATTTCCAGTTTTCTGAGCACCATTTGTTGAAGAGGCTATCTTTTCTCCAATGTATGTCCTTGACACCTTTGTCTAATATAAGATAATTGTAATTTTGTGGGTTAGTCTCTGTGTCTTCTACTCTGTACCATTGGTCTACCAGTCTGTTTGGGTGCCAATACCATACTGGCTTTTTTTTTTTTTTTTTTTTTTTTACTATTGCTCTGTAGTATAGTTTAAGATCTGGTATAGTGATGCCACCTGTTTCACTCTTCCTGCTTAGGATTGCTTTAGCTATTCTTGGTCTCTTATTTTTCCAGATGAATTTTATGATTTTTAAAAAATTTCTTTGAGGAATGCTATGGGATTTTGATCAGATTGCATTAAATCTTTATAGTGCTTTTGGTAGTATGGTCATTTGGATAATATTAATTCTGCCTATCCAAGAGAAAGGTAGATCTTTTCATCTTCTAAGGTCTTCTTTGATTTCTTTCTTTATGGTTCTGTAGTTTTCATTGTATAGATCTTTCACCTCTTTCATTAAGTTGATCCCCAAGTATCTTATACCTAGAAGACCCAAAAGGTCCACCAGAAAAGTTCTAGACCTAGTAAATGAATTCAACAAAGTAGCAGGATAGAAAATCAATACCTATAAATCAAAGGCATTTATGTATATCAGTGACAAATCCTCAGAGAAGGAAATGAGGAAAACTCCCCCATTTAAGATATTTTATAACCCGTAATCATGTTTCTCAAGATATAGCTCCCACACTGAGATAGACAGGAGAAATCCTTCTGAGAAAATAGTTTTGTCACGTATAAAATACTGTGCACCATAATAGATTTGGTAAATATTTACCTAATCAGAAAAATTATAGGGAACCATAGTTTCAAACAAGCCATTTGTTTTTAAAGTAGTAGAAACTCTTCAAATATATAATTTTTATGGCAGTCCAGTAGACAAATGGAAGTTAACAGTTCTTTCTAAGCCATAAAAAAGTTCCTGGAATCTTCATCTTTTTATTTTACTTTCAATAATACTCCCAACCTCTACCTCACACCCCAATCAGGATAGTTTCTAAAGTATATCTGAAAACTCTGGAGAACCTCAGGCCTTAAAATCTCCCCAGTAGAAAACTACTGCTATAGGCAGGCATTGTTAGTTTGTTTTTCAAGCTAACACATAGTCCATGAAAAGAAAAAATGAAATTAACCAGTGTTGTCTGTTAATATTTAAATGCCAGGGCACAAAAGGAACTGGGACTATGGGGTAGGTGTGCTTTGTATAGTGTGGTGACAGTGGAGAAGTACTGAGTTACATAATGCAGAGGCCTCTAAGCAAATAATGCTTATCTTCCATCGACAGTTTGTAATCCATTGAGTAGTAAAAGAAGATGGAGATCAAAATATCATATTTATTACCAGTAATAGCCAGGATAGCATGATGAATAAAACCAGAATAGCTTGCAAATCTCACTGGTGGATGTGGCTGACCCAGGTGAGACTTGTGGTATGCAGGATCTGGTGGGCACTTATTTGGATATCTGCCAGGAAGCTCATGATTAAGAGGGACAAAGAATCATACTGAGTTGACAATACCTGGATATTTTTCTCTATTAAATCTAAAAATAGAGAATAGAATAATGGTTACCAGAAATTGGGGATGGGGGAGGATGGGAAAGATGGGGATAATTTGGTGAACCAGTGTAAAGCTATAAGTAAATAGGAGGAATGAGTTCTGATATTCTATAACATAGTAGGATAATGTGGTTTAAATTATGTATTGTTTATTTCAAAGTGACTGGAAGATAGGATTTTGAATGTTCATCACAAAGAAATGACAAATGTATGATGTTATTGAAATGCTAATTACTCTTGATCATTACACAATGTGCATCTATTGAAACACTATATTGTATTCCATAAGCAGTTACAATTATTATGTGGCATTTAAAATATTTAAATAATGAAAAAATGGAAATAATTATTTCTGAATTTACCCATCAACATTTCCCAGAGTGGTGGTATAAAGAAAGAGGTAGAGGGAGGTGAGTTCTACTAAGTGACCTCTCTTCATAAGAAGGACATAAAGCTTAGAAGAAATGTTTCTTTCCAGGACATGGAATTAAGGGGAGGATTTGTGAAATAAAGGATATTAATGGGTGCTTATCCTCTACTTCCTCTGCCAGAAGAATAATTTTGTTTATTATGGAAATATATTATGCTCTTTGTAAAAGTAAGTTAATCCAATAATTGGAATAGAATCCTTGCAATTTGGGGTTAATTGTTATGACACACTTTGGTTTGGGATTAATGAATTATACATTTCTGAAATTATGTAGTTTAATTGCTGGCTTTTTAGGAATATAAGATTGTTACAGCATGGAGACTTTTTTTCTCTTAATAGGTCTGTAACTACCAGCTTCCTACAATGCAAAAACTCCTGTTCCTACAAATACTCATATTAGAGAAAGAAGTTAACTTGTTAGTTTTATAGACTGCTATTCATGGCCCAAATGACAAATATATTTATAGTCAGAATAGAGAATTAAAAAAATGGGAGATAATGTGTATGCTATAGTACATTTTGAAAATGTACTTCTGGTATAATATTTTTATTAGGAAATAATTACTCATATAATATACAACATTTGTTTCCATGTATCTAAAATTGGCATTTTAAAATTATTAACTGAAACACTACTGCCATTAGAGCCACATTCTGGAGTTTTATAATCAGCACTGAATTAATAGATGAAATCAGTTACACAAATTCCTTTTTTCTCCTGAGCTATAGGAGGCTTCTTGAAGATTCACACATCTCATCACAGGCAACAAAGGCGGGATTTAAATCTAGAATTTTTTACTGTTCTTCCTAAGCTCAGAGTTAGTATAATATTGGAACTTGAGAAAATAATCACCACTTATATTTCCATACTTTATAATTGTGACTTTTGTTTACATAGTTTTACACTTTGAGTTCTTAGGGCCTTGCTGAGGTGGCAATGACTGCCTCTTCCCCACCACCTCCTGTATAAGATTCTCATACACTGAGTTGACAACCACCTGCACTAATTGCCCTAGGGCCAGGTACCAGACACCTATTGACAGCCTTAAGCACAAGAGTCTGCAGAAGTTATTCAAATTTGCCAATCCTAAGCTTGCTGACTTTGCCTTGATTGTTCCTTCCCATAAAAATCACAATAAAAGCTTTCTCCCATTTTCCTCTCATTTCCTCTGTCTCTTGGTACTTCTCCATGTAGACCTGTATATCATGTCGAGCTTCCTGTTTCTAAGGATCTCTGATGACAAAAATAAATAAATAAAAATTCCTCCTTCATGACATTCATTTCCACCTCTTTGTCTTACAATACATGATTAAACAAATCCCAGTTAATCTTAAAATATATACCTCTAAGGTTAATGTGATGTTTTTCCATGTAGTTATCTCATTTATCATCATTCTATGAAATAGATATTATTATTATCATTTGACAAAATAAGCAACTGAGGCCAATTGATGGCAGAGTCTAACTGAATTATGTTATATGGAAGATATAGGAAGTATCTTTGGAAGCAATAAATACAATAATGCATGTCTAAATCTATTTTTATTTGTCTGTAAAGTGAGAATATCTCCCATAGAGGTTGCTATAGCTTGAATCTTAAATGTCCCCCAGTGGCTTATGTGTTGGCAAATTTGGATAACTTCTGCAAACTCTTGCGCTTAAGGCTGTCAATAGGTGTCTGGTACCTGGCCCTGAGGCAATTAGTGCAGGTGGTCGGTGACTCAGTGTATGAGAATCTTATACAGGAGGTAGTTGGGAAGGTCTTGTTCATCAGCCTGTGGCACTATGGAGATGTGGCAGAACCTGTAAGAGGGGGAGCCTAGTGAAAGGAAGAGAGGTCACTGGGGGCATGCCTTTGAGGGGGGCACTGGGACTCTGCCCCTTTCTTTCTCTGTTTCCCAGTCTCCTTGATGTGAAAAGGCTTTCTCCCAGAGGTTCTCCTGCCATGACGTACTGTCTCCATAGGCCCAAAATGATGGTGCCAACTGACCATGGACTGAAACTTCTGAAATTGTGAGCCAAAATAAGAAAGTAGCTGAGAACAGATAAGCTCTGCCTAGGAAAAGAAGATAGAGATATCATATCATTTGCCAATGGCTGGAGAGAAGAAAACAGTCTTGCAGGTTTCAAACACATGTCAGTTTTGTTGCCAAGACATTTGCCAGATGCTAAAATCACATTGTACAGAAGACGTCAATCAAATTTGAAGACAATTCAAATACACATAATAATTTGTAGAACCCATAACTTAGATTTCAGGACTTGCCAGGATTTGGGGTCCAGTGAACAAATCATGTTCTCAGGTAAAACTCTTGGGGCACTAAACCTTAGGTACAATACCTAGTCAGAGAGAGACTGAACACTATCTAAAAGTAGCTCAGCCTTAACTTAGTTCAATCCCTGATCGAATCGAGAGAATTCATTCTCACTGAGGCTAGCAAAGGGAAGACTGAACTCTGATGAGAATATGATGTTGAAGTCATACAGGGCTTTCACAATTGTTACAAGCAATGTCTAGCATTTAATCAAAATTATATTTTGTCAAGTGGTACAGGACTAAACAACCTAAATCTGAGACCAAAAAGAAAAGGAAAAAAATCCATAGACAATACAAACAGTCTCCCAGATGAGCTAGATAATAGGTTACCAGACAACAATATCAGAATAATTATGGTTAGTATATTCAAGAAAATAAATCAGGAAATAAATAACTTCACAAATCTATTAAAGTAATCAAATAGGAGTTATTGGATTGAAAAAAAACAGTATCCATAGTTACAAAATTAATAAATTGATAGATTAAACACACCAAAATAAATGAGTAATACACTAAAACAATTAGAGACTAAAGAGTTAAACTGAAGCATAGAGAAAAAAAAAAAACAGAAGGGAAAATAAAATAGATGTCAAATACCTGGGGGACAGAAAGAGAAGTTCAATAGACATATAATTAGGTCAAAGAAGGAGAGGAGAAAGAGATTTTGGCCAAAGCAATATAGGCAGAAGGAATGATCGAGAGTTTTCCAACACTGATTAAAAACTTCAACTGACATTTTTAAACCTCTACAAATAAAAAAATGTTAATAAAAGTACATTATTTTCAGAGGATTGATGAGAAAGTTATTGATAATTTCACAACAGAAATAATAGCAGACAGGAGGGAATGGAATAGCATTTTGAAAATATTGAAAGAAAATCATTGCCAGTATAGAATTTAAAATCCAATAAAATATTATTTCAAAATAAAGATCCTGTTATCCTTATTAACTAGGATTTGGAGTTCTCAGTTTAGATCTTCAGAAAACTCTAGGTCTGGGCTAACTCTCAAAACCTTATTCTTCATTATAGCTAAGTGTACGTCTACATCAGTCCTTAGATGTCAGGTTTTATCTTGTTCTAAATATTTGCCTATGATCTTTATGCTGCCTACAATGATTTTAACTATACTCCAACTTTCAACAGTCAACTTATCTTTAACACAAAATTTAGCTCCCACTTACATTCCAAAGTCTTCTCTGGCTTCTATTAAAGCCCAACACTCTATAAGTCATTCCTTTGGGTTTTGATACAGACTTGCATTTCCAGTTGTTAAATTTATAAGTACAGTATTTCATTAGATTTCAGATGTCACTGAATTTCAAGATGTCATTTTTTTATTGATCAGAAAAAAAGGAAGAAGGAAATGCTGTCCACCAAACTATATGCAATACAATTCCTTAACAATCACCGTGGTAGCCTCCTATTGATTTGAAATTTCCCTTGTCAGTTCTAAGAGATTTGGCAATGTCTCCTTCCTCATTTGCATTTCTTAGCATACAATAGCACACACATACTTGTGTGTGTGTGTGTGTGTGTGTGAATGTAAAACATTCATCTTTTCGGAGATAACTTTCTTTCTCAGGTATCATAACACTTCTGGTTTTTACTTTTTGACAAAACATGGAATTGCAAAAAGAAAAAAAAAAGAATTTTCAACTATTTGTTTCATTTATACAACACCAATTCCCATTTTCAGTACATTTTTCTTAAAAAACACAGCTAAGTTTTCATTGCAAAGCTCTAATATAACATAGATTAGCATCGTATTCTAAATATAATTAAACTCCATGTAGCACCAACAAAGCTGAAGTGACATGAGCAAGGAGGGTTGTCTTCAGTATGTCTGGGCAATGACAAGTGCATCCAGAGTATTGCCTGGTTAGTAGCAACTGTCTGACGTAACTTATGATGTTAACCATGAAATCTTAAAACATGTAATCTTAAAATCAACAAAATAATACATTACTTGCCCCCTGAAGTGGATTTTAAGTTCCCAGAGGGTCTGGAATATTCCTGCTACTTCATTTAATAGAACAACAAAATTTCTATAATAATATTGTGCATGAGGCAGGCAAAAATAAATGATTACATTATAGGGAATAAAAAATAAAAATGGGGCATAAAATGTTTTGAATTAAACTAAAAAAGAAAAATCATGTATAGAGATTTTTTTTTCAATGTTAAGCAATATTTACTTTTAGGCATGTCATGTAAAATATTATTTACTCTTCTAAGGTTGTGTGAACATTTATGAAGGGTCCACATATATCCAAAATACAGTATTCTATGATATAATAGATTCAGTTTATCTGAGCATGACTGACATACACTGATTTTCCTCTGCTAACAAGCAAGTCTTCCCTTTGTTTAATTGAATGAGAGTTAATTTATAGAGATTTCTACCCCAAATCCTAGGGTTTGCACTCCTCTAGAAAAGCCACTGCAGAAATCCCAGATTATGGTTTCTAAATCCTCTTTCATGTATTTATAATCATTGCAACTTTTGTTTATGGGCCAGAAGTGCTGTTACACTTACTCTATAGGGTCAATATGCCCTGAATAGTTTGTATAAATCATGCTGAAATTCTTGTGGTTTATATGAACAACCTCATTAATTTGGATTAGATAAGTAAGAAAATGGTGACTAGGAAAAGGAGAGTCTTTGAAAAGATAATTCATAGTGTATAAAACTTGTGTAGAAATGTCTATTTAATAAACAAATTGGTGTTTGGGGATGTGTGTGTGTGTGTGTGTGTGTGTGTGTGTGTGTGTGTGTGCTGGTGATTGAAACCAGGGCTTCAAACATGCTAGGCAGTTGGTCTATCACTGAGCTGCATCACCAGCCAACAATTTTTTTTAACACCTGAAAAACATTCATTTTATTCTGAAATTTAATGTTTAATTTAAAACTTTTTTAACCTGTTAGTCAAAACAAATCCTTGAACATCAATGGTCATTAATTTGATTCCTATGTATTGTTCACAGGAAAAAAAGCTGAAATGATATAATGAAAATTGTTTAGGTTTCAGAATCAGAGAAGCTTTGTCAGCTTCGATTACTGGGTAAAAAGGGCAACTTTCTATTTTCCACATATGAAAACAGAGATACAGAGTATCTGCTAAGGCATTTGCAATAAGTTAATGAGAGAACTGTCTGAACATTTCTTGGCATATAATTAGAATAGGCTAAATATTTATTGATTTAATTAAGTCATGTTTTAATGAGTAAATTAAATTAAATTTTAAGTTTCTCATTCTAGACTTTTGAATCTTATTTGGAGTTACGATATTTTTATGTATTATGTTGTGCTATGTTGTTCCCATTTCATCTACCATCTAAGTAAGGGGCAGGCAATCCTTCTGTTAAGGGCTAGATAGTCAATATTTTATGGTCTCTGTCACGTATTCTTTTATAAAAAATATTTTATGGAAAACCTTTAAAGTACGATAAGCACTCCTAGTTCTCGGGCCATACAGAAAGATGCAATGATTATAGTTTGCTAGCCCTGATCTAAACTTTCCACATTTAATCTTTTATTTCTACATTTGTAATACAAATTACTAATGTGCTTTCAAAAGTTAGAAATATTAAAAAAACATGCCAACCTTAGATTGCTTGGATAAAATTTAGAGCATGACCAATTAATATATTAGAGAAAGTAAACTTTGCTTCAGGGATATTTTCAGAAGACTACAAAGAGAATAAGAGAAGACAGTAATTTTTCTTTTTGTCTATGAAACAAATCAAAGATTTTTATGAGCTTGTACATGTCTTAGGAAACAAGGAAGTTTGTATTTTGTTTGATTAGAAAATGCTAATTCTTCAAAGGTGCTTCAGTTAGTCTCATAGGTATACACATTGATTAAGATTTCTTATTAACATACAATCATCTCCAAATGTTTCCACTTAATTGCTTTTTATTTCAGTTAAGTACCAATGTTCTTTATTCTCACACGTAGTTTAATTAGCGTGGAAGGTCACTGAGAGGTGTTAAGGCACAAACTTGCCCAGAGGAAGTAGTTGATGCCTCACTGGCTTCTAATTATAGAGCATCCTAGAATTGCCAAGTAAAAGAAAGCTTAGAGGAGGAACAATAATGAAAGAACTAAAAATGAACAAGAGGCATCCCTGTGCACAGAAAGAACAAATGTTCAGCTTCTATTTTTCTGTTAAGGTCACAGCTGCATATGGTTATCAGTGGGTAATAAAACACAAAGTATAACAATTTCTAGATTATTTAACTAAATTTATTGAATACTTACTATGTACAAATGCTTTGGCAATGCTTGTAGGGAATGCTAAAGTGTTGAGTAAATGCTATTAAGGAATATTTAGAAACAAATATGTAATGATTATATGTGACAGATAAGAACATATAATTCCTTATTATTTGTTAAGTTTTTATTACTAATATTAATAAAATATTCTGGATTTTCAGTAAAGTTTTTCCAAATTATACTTAAAATTTGACTTTTTGACTACATAATCCATAATATGAATCATTTGTAGACATTCTTAAAAGAAATCTTGTTTTTAGCCAACAAAAATGTTCTCCATATGTACATTTTATATAAGTAAAATCTACGTTAAAAACATTAAAATTCAGTAATCAACCAAAGGGGATAGCTACTGGTACTAGGTATAGGTCATAGGCCTGACTCCAAGGATCCCAACAAACCAGGTCCAGTCAAACAGAAAAGGTAATGGTGAGAACAGGAAAAGAACTTTAATATAAGTACTTATATATATTAAAGTTCTTTTCTTTTATATAAGCACTTATATATATTAAAGTTCTATTACTTATATATAAGTAATATATATATATATATATATATATAATTGAGCTTATATATATTTCTTCATTATAATTAGGTTCTTATATAATATGGCTACATATTATATAATTTTAATTATTATAATTATATTATAATTATGTTACATATTATACATTATATAATTATATTGACTTTTATAGGTGTTCCATATCAGACCAATGTGACAAAGTGGGTTAAGATATTTACTTAGGTCTATTCTTTTAATGCCTACAACATTTACAGAACACTTTTTATGTGCCAGGCACTGTCATAAGAGGTTAGTAAATATGATCCTATTTCATGCTAGGCTAAGAGCATTTATTTTCCAGTTAAAAAGGTGAAGCAAAGAAAAGGTAGCTTGCCTTAATCATATGTCTAGAAAAAAGAGAATTAGAAATTAAGCTCAGTCTATGTGACTCTGGAACCTTCTGTACTGGTACCTCAGCCTCAGTATATACACTTCATATACCATGGAGGGCGTGCTCAGTTCATCTCTGCAGCATGAGTGAGCACATAGCATTATCACATACTTAACAGGGAGGAAATCTTTGGTGAGAAAAGTTTAGCCTATTTTGGGCTCTTCATTTCACTTCTGGGCCTGTTTCCTCTTCTGTGCAATGAAAATATTTGAGAAAGATGCAATATTTTATATATCTCTCTCTTTAAAGTGTTAAATCATGATGCTTATAGAAATATAGCATGAACTCATTAATTTATGGGGATACAGTAAGATGGTTCAAAGAATGGGAAGTGCCAAATTTTTATAGTTGAATCAGAAATGCAGATTAATTTTTTTTGCAGGAGAGATTAATCAACTGTCCCTCCAAGGGACTGGATTTGCATGTCTGTGGACAAGTGTAGCTTGCTTTCCTGTCTATCATCTACAAACATACCCAGTTGTGAAATAGCTCAAAGAAAGAAAAGGACCAGAATCCCCAAAGGTTTGGGACAATCCGAGGGAACGTGAGACAACCTTTTTTTTTTCCATTGAAGACACTCAGAAATCTTTTTTTTTTCTTTTTTTTTAATTTATTTTTTTAATGTTGGTTGTTCAAAACATTACATAGTTCTTGATATATCATATTTCACATTTTGATTCAAGCGGGTTATGAACTCCCATTTTACCCCGTATACAGCTTGCAGAATCACATCAGTTACACTTCATTGCTTTACATATTGATAAACTCATGTCTGTTGTATTCTGTTGCCTTTCCTATCCTCTACTATCCCCCCTCCCCTCCCCTCTCCTCCCCTCTTCTCTCTCTACCCCCACTACTGTAATTCATTCCTCCCCCTTGTACTGTTTTTCCCTTTCCCCTCACTTCCTCTTGTATGTAATTTTGTATAACCCTGAGGGTCTCCTTCCATTTCCATGCAATTTCCCTTCTCTCTCCCTTTCCCTCCCACCTCTCATCCTTGTTTAATGTTGGTCTTCTTCTCGTGCTCTTCTTCCCTAGTCTGTTCTTAGTTACTCTCCTTATATCAAAGGAGACATATGGCATTTGTTTTTTAGGGCCCTTGCACTTCAAGCCAAGTGCTACAGGAAGTCCAACCCATATAGCTGGTGAAGCATGTCTGCTTTGACAGACACAGTGAGAGGGCACAGACCTCCTGTCAGTTTGCCTCAGTCGCAAAAACAAACAAACAAACAAAAACCCTAATAAGCTCCCCCATAGCTACCCTTGAGGCAGCTGCTAGTATTCTCCTGATTCTATGATCTCTCCTTGCTTCCACAACCAATGTTCTACCATTACCTGGTCCTCTTCTCTTCAGGAAAAGACAGAGATAGAAGGGGAACACATTTTGCAGACTTTTTACAGCTTATTATGTCCCTATGATACCAGGATCATCTTTCTCACCTTAGAGCCTAAAATTCCTTCTGATGAATTCTCAGAAACCCTCCTAGGCTCAAGATTGAAATATTCAGAAATTACTGTACTTGCCTTCCCTGAAGTTTTTTGTTAAATCTCATGTTAATCTTTTTCTGTGAAGACCAGAAGCTCTTCCTTCCATCCCAGGGGGTTTTGACCATAAGGAATTCATAACACTCTTAGATATGTGTGGAAAATCTATGGATAATTCATTAACAGATTTCATAGTATGGGCATGGAAAGGGGTTAGTCTGGGTTTAATTAGACTGGAATAATTCATAGTGAGTTATAACTAATTTGTAGAAAATTCTATAAGATTAAGTGCATTTTGAAGAGCTTCATATTGACACAATTTAAATGAGCACATACAGTGTTTCCTCTGGTCAAGCATCTGCTATTATTGGGAATATTTTCTACTAAGTGGCTTAGGTAAAAATTACAAAATTAGTTGATTTTTTTTTTCAGCATTTCAGCTCTAAATCAATTTTGTCTCCAGGACAAAATTCCACTATAAACTGATTTGGGGGTGTGGCAGGGATTATGCAGTTTGTAACTGTAGAGGCATCCAAAGATCACTGAAGCACAAGTTAGTTCTTTTTTTTTTTTTTTTTTTTTTTTTACAGATTTTAACAGAAAATGTTATTTCAATAAATATTTTCCCCTCCAAATAATAACTAGCATTTCAGGGAATAAAAGTATAATCTTGAAGTACCTTTTGAATTATTCCCCTTTTCAAAGCCACCTGAGTGCAGAACACAGGTTGGGCCTGAAATTTGTGGAGGCTATATGACAGCAACATGCTCAGAAATGTCTCAGAGGACACAAGGGAGAAGGTCTGTCTGCAGCATGTGTGCACCCACATGTGCACATACACCCTCAGGCATACACACATGCACATAAGTCCTTGCATAGACACACACCCTCACATGTTCACACACATTTCTCCATATGCACACGTGCGCACCCCCCCACTCATATCCACAGTGCATAGCCCTCATGTATACACATGTGCACACACCCCATTGCCCTCACACCTGCACACATGCCTTCACACGCGTGCATACACCCCACGCCCACACATACATACCCACAAGTGCCTACACACCCTCATACCCACACACGTGTGCACGCATGCCCAGACGTCTCCATGTGTATCTATATGGACTTGGAGCTCCTTCTGTCTCAACTCCAGACTCTAAGCTCCTGGGTGTCTGTCACGACCAAGTGCCAGCATGCCACTAGGCTGCAGGCTGAAACAATGGACTGACACACTGTCGGTGGCCTGCGTGGCCCTGCCCACCACAGGAGATCCGTGGCATGGCACTGAGGCACAGCAGGCACTCAGGAAGCACAGGCCTGTCAGGAGCCACGCTGGGGCTAACTCGAGGGGCATCACCACCCGTCCCCCAGAAAGGCCTGGCATCACCACCACTGGATGCTCCTCATGCCTGAAGTTCCCAGGACAATGCAGAGGCTGCGTGCCAAGGACCCATCCCCGCCTGAGCAAGGAGGCCTGAGCCCCGGCAACCAGACATGCCAGACACCGAAGCAGGGTTGGCCCACAGACAGCATGCTCCTTCGTGTGGTGTGGAGCACCTCCAGGAAGCCTCGAGGTCACTGGAAGCTCAGCAGGAAGCCAGGGGTTGGGCTCTGAGCCAGATGACCCCCACCCTCCTGCACAACTCCAGGCTGCGGATCTCTGGCTGCATCTAGGAATCAATCTGACAGGATGAACAGGATAAATACATCAGTTTTGTTAATTTTCACATGCACATACGGACCTTTATAAGAGTGAAGATCTGAAGAATGGCCAACACAAGATGATTTAATACTTTAGAAATAAAATGATATATTTGTGAAGAAATGTTAGTAAAAAAGGTTGGAGAAAGGGCAGTGATTCTGGAAAAGTTACCTAGAGATATAGAGGACCTGGTATGAAGCCAGTGGAAGACAAGAGTCACTTGAGTGAATTTATTCATTCAGGTCCATCAGAGCATCAATTCACAGATGTGGATGATGAGGGTTATTTTCTCACCAAGTACAGGCAAGGCACCTTTGCTGGATGAGTCTTTATGGCTTGCTGCATGTAGGAAAATGCAGGTCAGAAAGCACTGTCTGCAGCTACACTTTTTCAAATGTTTTCTGCTCAAAATAATCTATGTATCAAGTATGCATATTTTTGCATGTCATGCCCTTAACCTCTTTAATAACTGAGCCACATCTGTTTTCCAAATTTCTTCCAGTTTGCAACTTTCCTCTAGTTGCTTTCTCTTGTCACCAGTGTCAGCTCTCCTCTTAGTCTGCCTTTCTTTACTAGTTCTCCTTGTCTTATTGAAATATATCAGTCTGTAATACACTTAAATTTGTTTACTGAGCAAGTAATGTAAAAACATCTGACATTTTTATAAGGGAAGAAAAATCAATTGTGTCAATTCTACAGCATATCACTTCTCTTTTTTCCTCATTCTAATATATTCCTTGCCAGTAAGCCCACCTATTTTGGATATGCAATCAGAGTGCAAATATAACTTTAGTGTGAATTTGTTTTCATCAAATACCATAAACAGTTTTTCAGCATTTAGGAAAGCAATATAATTTACTATTGTTTATTTACGCAAAATGATTTTATTATCAAGGATGCAAATACATTGTAAAGTAATATAATATAGAAAAGTACAAGGAAGAAAGTAAAGTGAAATCACAGTAAATAGAGTTGATAATATTTACTATTTTAATAAACATTCATTTCTCTTTTTACATAACCTAGACACACAGCTTTCAAAGTATTATTTCTCATAAATGGGTTCATATGTACCTGCAGATACATAACCAACCTTTTCCCCCCTCAGTATAATTTTTCTCATGAACTTTTCCTACATATGATGCTATGCATCATCACTTTAGGAGCCTGAAAAATCCTGCAGTGTAAGATTTCACCACTAACTCTCTTACCAGGTCCCTCCTTATATGTTTCTAGATTTCTGTTCTTGTAAACGATGCTGTTGTGCACATCTAGAATTATCCTCTTGGGGTGAATTTCAAGCACTGTGATGATATCAAATAGAGGTGTAAATTTTAAACTTTAAAACATATTCTAAACTATTTTTTTTCAAAGATGTAACATTTTATGCTTCCTTCACTGGCCAGAATCTATTTTACAGATCCTCCTCCACCCTGGGTTTTACTACACTTAGCATACTTCAGTGTTATGGGGGTGGGTTGAATACTTTCTCATCAGTTTTAAGTTTGCATTTGTTTGGTTACCTGGGTGTTTGAATATCTTTTTCTTTTTTTGTCATTTGTATATCTTTTCTAAATTGTCTTTTTGCAAAATATCTAAACATTACTATATTTATTTAAAAAGAATCTTCATTTTTTTCTCATGATAATTTAATTTTTATATACTAACACATTGTTTATGCAGTCTTTTGGTTATTCTGTTTTTGTTGTGGCTCAGGTATTATAATTTATAGTGAACTTTATCAATGTTTTCCTTGTTGTTTTTAATGTTTATGCCCAAAGTAGAAATCTTTTTCTATATTTAAAAAATATCCTTCTTATTAGATTTGATAATAACTCTGAGTTTTATTGTTTTTTAACATTCAAATTGCTATAACTAGTATTTACTTTGGTTTGCTGAAGAACTTGAAAATACAAAGACTACACATTTTTTTTAAACTCCATGGAACATTGGAAAATGAAGACAACTGAACATTTATTATTTAGACTGAAAATATCATTCCATTGGCAAATGATGCCAGGCTTGACAACATTTGCTATAGGAAAACGGGGACTAATGCCATTATTAAGCTGTGAATATAATCTTACCTAATAACGTGGACTTTAGTATTTATTATTAGATATGTGATTGTAAATAGAGAAATAATTGGAAAGGAAAGATCAAATTTAAACATATTGATGTTAATGAGATAAAAGACTATAGACCATATTTTCTGTGCAATATGATATTTTAGTAGTATTGAGAGGAAGAGAGCAACCATGAACAGAAGAATCCAGAATCAAGAGAGTGAAATGTAGTTTTATGTTTTATGGAGCACTGTGCTAAGTAAGGCAAAAGTTCCAGTTTTATTCAAAAATATGAACTGTGAGGCCCCTAAGAATGGATTGATTGGTCTTTTGGGTAGTACACTAAGGAATTCAAATGGTAACAGACAATAAGTTAATAGAATGCTTCAGGCAGTTACAATTAAGGAGAAAACAGGGTGGAGATCCACTTCATTGAGGATGGGATCAAGGGATTATAAAATTATGAAGCTATATTATGCTGGTGCACCTGGCTGTGAGATAGCTCTGTCAGGGCTAGTATTCTGAGAGTGCATTAAGGCTTCCGTCCCGTACTCTAAGACTCTGGCTAGGACTATAGGGAGACAGGAGTGAACACAGGTAATTAGAAACAGGACCTTTATTTCACACTAAATTTTCAATTATTTTCACATCCATTCTCTTTCCTTTATTCTTTCCCCCTATTCCTATACTCTTTCCTATTGTAACTTTACAGTATACTTTAATAGTTAAAATATCAGAAGTTTGCTCTTTATTTATACTTTCCAGAATTTAATTAAATACATGAACTTCAGAATCATTTTTTTCCAGTATCCCATGTGCCTTGTATTTGTCCTACCACTTGCTGTCTAGGTCTTAATTCTGAATGGGAATGAGTAGGTTAAATTATGACAGCAACAACTCCAAATCTCAGCAGGATAACACAACAGAAGTTAGTATCTTCCTCTATGTCCCCCATGCATTGGTGTGAATGCTGGAGAAGAAAGGATTTGTCCACAATTATTTAGGTTCCCAGGCTGACTGAGACTTTAACATTTGAAATCTTCACTGTCTAGCACAAAAACATGGTCTTTTCTGCTCCTGAGTCATCAGAATGAAGGAGAACAACAGGGAAATTGTGCATGAGTTAAAAAGACACTTGTTCCCCTAACAACTCATTGTCTACAATGGCACTATCCCACATAACATTCTGTGATAACGGACATGTTCTATATTCTGCACTGCCCAACATAGAAGCTCTAGGTGACTATCAAACACTTGAAATATGGCTATTGTGGCTGAAGAACTGAATTCTTAATTTATAGAAAAATTAATTAATTTAATTTTCAATATAAATAACTGTATGTGATTAGTATATGGGATGGTATCCTGTTTCATTGTAGGAGAGAAAGGAGTATGGGGGAGTAATGAAATTTTTGCTAACATTACTGTCTCTGCCTTCCAATCTCAGACAAAGCACTGCCCGCTCCATTCCCATTGGGAATTTCATCATGATTTTAACAAAATCATATTGTAATCTTCTAAATATAGAATCTCCCTGTTCAAGTGAAGGTATAACTTTCCATTTTTAGTTCTTCCAGCATTTTTTTTCAATTCTAAGTCCAGTTTCTTGATTTTTCTACATATAAACCCTATATATTTATTTAGAGCAGACTTTTAAAAAAATTATTTATTCTAATTTAATTTGTTATATATGACAGCAGAATGCATTTCAATTTCAATTTTAGAAGGCATAGTACACATATAGAGCACAATATTTCATGTCTCTGGTTGTACATAAAGGAGAGTCACACCATTCGTGTCTTCATACATGTACTTATGGGAATGATGTCCATCTCATGCCACCATTTTTCCTACTCCCATTCCCCCCTCTCATACCCTCCATCCCTTTATCCTATCTAAATTTCCTCCAAACCTCCCATGCTCCCCCCATCCCTATTATGGATCAGCATCCACATATCAGAGAAAACATTCGGTCTTTGGATTTTTGGGATTGTCTTACTTCACGTAGCATGATATTCTCCAACTCCATCCATTTACCTGCAAATGCCATGACTTTATTCTCTTTTAATGCTGAGAACTATTTCATTGTGTATATATATATATATATATATATATATATATATATATATATATATATCACAGTTTCTTTATCCATTCATCTATTGAAAGGCATCTGGGTTGGTTCCACAATTTAGCTATTTCGAATTGTGCTGCTATAAACATTGATGTGGCTTTGTCACAGTAGTATGCTGTTTTTAAGTCCTTTGGGTGTAAACCAAGGAGTGGGATAGCTGTGTCAAATGGCATTCATTACAAGTTTTTCAAGGAATATCCATACTTCTTTTCATATTGGTTACATCAGTTTTCAGTCCTACCAGCAGTATATAAGTATGCCTTTTCCCCTATATCCTCACCAACACTTATTGTTGTTTGTCTTAGTGATATCTGCAATTCTGAGTGGAGTCAGATGAAATCTTAGAGTAGTTTTGATTTGCATTTCTCTAATTGCTAGAAATGTTGAACATTTTTTCATATATTTGTTGATTCACTATATATACTCTTTGGAGAAGAGTCTGAATGGATTCAGCAAAGTGGCAGGATATAAAATCAACACTCATAAATCAAAGGCATTTCTGTGCATCAGTGACAAACCCTCTGAAAGAGAAACCTGAAAAACTACCCTATTTACAATAGCCTCAAAAAAAAAAAAAAAACTTGGGAATCAACAAAAGAGGTGAAAGACCTCTACAACAAAAACTATAGAAAACAAAGAAAGAAATTAAAGAAGACCTTAGAAGATGGAAAGATCTCCCTTGTTCTTGGATAGGCAGAATAATATTGTTAAAATAACCATACTATCAAAAACACTATGCAGATTTAATGCGATTCCAATAAAAATCCCAATAACATTCCTCATAGAAATAGAAAAAGCAATCATGAAATTCAGCTTGAAAAATAAGAGACCCAGAATAGCCAAAGCAGTCCTTACCAAGAAGAGTGAAGCAGGTGGCATCACTATACCAGATCTTAATCTATACTACAGAGCAATAGTAACAAAAATGGCATGGTTTTGGCACCAAAATAGACTTATAGACAAATGGTACAGAATAGAGGACATAAAGACAAAACCACATAAAAACAGTTTTCTCATACTATAAAAAGGTGCCAAAAACATATATTGGAGAAAAGATAGCCTCTTCAACAAAGGGTGCTGAGAGAACTGGAAATCCAAATTCAATAAAATGAAATTAAGCCCCTACCTCTCACCATGCACAAAACTCAACTCAAAATGGATCAAGTACCTAGGAATTAGACCAGAGACCCTGTGAATAATAGAAAAATAATAGAAGAAAAGGTAGGCCCAAATGTTCATCATGTCAGATGAGGCTCCAACTTCTTTAATAAGACTCCTGTAGTGCAAGAAATAAAATCAAGAATTAATAAATGGGATGGATTCAAACTGAGAAGTTTCTTCTCAGCAAAAGAAACAATAAGTGAGGTGAAGAGAGAACCTACAGGATGGGAGCAAATGTTTACCAAAAGGCACATCAGATAAAGCACTAATCTCTGAGACATAAAAAGAACTTAAAAATTTTAATAATAACAACAACAAAATCACCCAATCAATAAATACAGCAGACATATAAGCCAGATAGACCAGGGTTAGAATTTCTGTTCGGTTATTTAAACTACTATGATCTCTACTTAACTTAAAATCACATAACCTCTTCAAGTCTCAGTTATAAGAGAATAACAATCCCCAGTGCTTATATCACTATTTTTGCTACAAATATTATTATCACTATTATTCTTCCTCTTTTTATGATTATTACTATTACCATTCCTTTTATGTTAATGGTAGTAATTATTATATTATTATCATTAATATCATCATTATTAAGTGATAGGCACTTTATGTGGATAATATTATATAGTTACACAAGAACCAAATGAGGTTAGTGCATTCAAATACGTTTAGAATGTAGTTAGCACAATGAGTGTTGCATGTTAAATAATTTATGTTAGCTGGAATTGGTACTGTCAACATGAACATCATCACCATGACATTATCTTCATCACCATCTTCACCAGGTATGGATGCCTCCTTAACATCTTCTACCCACCCAACCTACCTCATTATGAAAGAGCAGTTTTGGTTGGGATTGGCCTCAGTTCTGACACCAAAGGAGAAAAATTTCAGCCTGTGGATAAAATGATATGTTCAGGATTGCCACACAGTCTGGGCCAGAGCCATTAAAACATGGATGCCTTCAGTCACAATGACTTGATAGTTTGACCTAAGGTGAGCCAATTAGAGAAAAGCCCAGAACTTTGGTTCAGTGGTTGAAGGGAAGATGATTTTTCATATAAGAAATAAATGAAAAGGAGAGATCAACACACAAAAATAATAGGATATTTGCTAACATTTCTACTACACTGAGCATCATTTAAAGAATGCATTACCCCTGGACATTTTGGGAATGTAAGTCAACAAATTCTCTTTTTATTTAAGGTTTTTTTTTTTTTTTTAACTGCTATCAAATAAAAGTTTGGAATATTGGTCATTTTTTTGCAATTCTTTATAGTAATTGACTATTTCTAATACATTGGAAAGCTGTATAGACTGATTCTTTAATCTCTTTGATTTTGGATATCTTAATAAAATTTTTACTGTTTATGTTACTTTTTTCTGATGAATCTTTTTGGGATTTTCTCGGTATATAATAAAGTAATTTGGAAATAATACAATACTTGCCTTCTCTTTTCCAAAATTATTCCCTTTCTTAACTAATTGCATTGATTAGTAATTCCAGAAAAATGAAAAATACTCATGGTTGGTACATTATGGTGATAATACAGCAAACATCTTTTAAAAAAATTTTTTTATATTAGTTGTCCCTTTGTGAGATATACCAAGTTAAAGAAATATTCTTATTGCTTTATTAAAAAAAATTGATACCAAATAACATGTCTAGTGAACAGATAATCCCTTCAAAGATGACTAATCAAAAAATGGTAACAGAAATGATATAAAATTTCAAAGTATAATTTCAAAGCAAAGCGAGAATAGAATGAGATACCAAGGGAACTGAAAAACAAAAGCAAAGAGAAAAATATGTGCATTTCAGAACTTAAAATGAGTTAGAAGAAGTAAATGATCTATCTGGCAAATATTTAATTCAGAAAAAGTGAAGGGCAAGCTTAAGAGAACCAGAAAGAAAAGCAAAAACAGAATAAATAAATATAAGAAATATTGAAGGAAATTATAACAAACAATATGGAGACCCAACACACACACAAACACACACACACACACACACACACACACAGTGTGTCTGAAAAAGAAAAAAAGGATGAATGAAAAGACCAAAAAATAATTTCAAAACTATAATAGAAAGAAACTTGCTTTAATGTTGGGATACCTTCAGATAAACGTTCTTATAAGACATGTAAGAAATAATAACACTATCATATTAGGAAAAAGGAACCTGAGAAATGAGATATTAAAATTTTATTGAAAAGAAAACAAAATTCTATTATTTTCATTTTGCTTTGTTCCATCAATTCCAAATGAATTGGTAATTTTGGTAATAATTTGAGTTAGGATGAGGCTCCAAAGCTTTTGAGCCTTTCATTTTGTGCATGAGCTTTTCAATCACCTTTGGCATGCAGCTGCAAATTATACTTTTTTGCAGACTCCACCCTTCAGCTAAAATCCATGTCAGCAATCAAATAAGGCATAGGCTTTATGCTGTGGAGTTTTTTTTTTTTCTTTCTGTGTCTTAATTGCCAGTTGAGATGAGGGCCAGCAGAAACTGCAGGTTGTTTTTTCTCTGTCTCTTATGCACCTTCTACAGAGCAGTAGGCCTTGCATCTATCCTACCCCTGAACTGAAGGGACCTCTGCACAGGGATCTGTAAGCAGGCAGATGTGAAAGACATAAAGGTTTGCCTCAAGTCATGTTGCGCCCCAATGCACTGTGCAATGAAGCAAGAAAGCTCTGTAACGCCCCTGGAGTTCCCTTCTAGTTGGTCCACTTGGTATAGAAATAAGCCAATATTCTCTAAAGTTGTAGTTAGAGGATGAAGCTATTAAGAATATCTGCATAAATAAATTGCTTTTCTATCCTTTCTGTCTGTCCCACCTTCCCAACTTGTCCTTCAGGGAATGGGAGGATTTTTACAAATATGTGTTTATATTGCCACATTTTCCTTTTGCTTTACTCCTTGATTCTATCAAAATTGCATCTTTTAACTCTTTCCCTTTGTTCTAACAACTTATAAAGACTGGACAGAACCTTCTTGTGTATTCACTCTGACATACCTCTTGCTATGTAAGAAAGTGAATGGTTCATATTACTTTGCTCTGTGCTCTCATTTGAATAGAAGATAATATACAACATTTTAAAGTAAATATGAATGGCTCTTGTACAGTGCATCCATCATGGCCAAGTTAAGAAAGCTGAGTCTGTGTGGGGTAGTTTATTAGATGCATTTTAAGGTAGGGAAACTCATAACAACTTTGTTAGAATTCATCAAAGAGTCAATAGAAGAGACCAGGGACTTCAAGGGGATTGTTCTCACCGCTAAACACAGAAAGACAGAGGAGTAAGTGAATTTAGGAGTCATAAGGCACTCACCTAGGAACCGTTAAAAACACAATAGGCAGAGCTCAGGACAAACAGGACCTTGGAGGAGATAGAACCACCACTAGATACATTGCTTGAAGCAGAAAGAGAGAAAGAGACACTTGTTGTTTAAATCTTTTCAGGCTGCTGTTACAAAATACTGTGAAGGGGAGACCTTATAAACAGAAAAAGCTGGGAACTCCAAGATGAAGGCATTGGAGATTTCGTGTCTGCTGAGGACTCTCTCTATGTCACACAGCATGTCTCCTTCTTGCCCTGTCCTCACTTGGTGAGAGGAGCAAATGAACTTCCTGGGTCTTCTTTTATAAGGATACTTGTCACATTCCTGAGGGTTCCACTCTCAGGACCTGATCACCTCCAACACCATCATGCTTGGGGTTAGGCTTTCAATATGTGAATTTAGGAGAGACATAAACATTGAGGCCAGAACATCTGGCATTTTCCTCCCTTGGGTTTAGATCTCTGGCCCGTGCCTCTCACAAGCTGAACCAAGCTGAAAATGTGATTTCATAGGTATCAATCCTCTCATTTCATAACAGAGCAAGGGAAAGCAGAGAATGGATCTCAGGGAGAAGAGGCATATGTGACATGCCTAAATGAATCTGTGCAAATACTAGAGTCTCACAGAAACTTCAAGAAAAACTTAAAATGAACAACTGACTGTTAGTACAGTAATGGAGTATTCTGAGTCTGACTGTATATAGGCTTACCAGTTTTACATCTTCAGATGTTTCTTCCAGGCCTCTGAGTGTGGATATTCTCCAATGAATCAAGTTGGGGTAGTATTTTTCCACAGTAAGGAGAGCAGGCTGGATTTTAAGGCAAATTTTCTTAATTACGACTGGATTTTCTCCCAGAATTTTAGGCAATAGAAACTTTGGGCTGTGGCATAGCTTGAGGTTTGAAATGCTTTTGAGCTTACATAAATTGCGGCATCAATAAATCAGCATCCTGGAACTGATTTTTATTAGACAGATATAATGAACAGAGCACCTCAAGGTATACACAGTACTGTTTTCAAAAGCTTTCATATTAGACTTCTGTTAACTGGAAATTAGCCAAAACATTCTTATACATATTATTATAAGAAAAAGGAATTACTGCTATCTCATGCATTATTACATTTCCAGCACACTTGAATACTAAACAAAGTGTCTACAGAACATTAATTGAAAAAAAAAGAAAATTCCAAATGTATGTTGGTAATCACTTTATGAACCATCCATTTACTTCTATAGTGTTAGTGTGCAGAACTTCCTCAGGTGTCTCACACTTCTTAGAGGTTGAGATGTGTGTTAACTCTTCTCTTCCCACATGAGGGCATCAGCGCTCTAAGTAGCTGTAGATTTCACCTTCCTGATTTTGACTTTAAGAGCTCTGTTTTGAGAAAACAAGCACTCTACAAGCCTCATACGTCTTAGACTATATAAGATTAACATTTAGTTTATCCTACTGGAAAGCTGTCCGTTCTTTTCTTCCATTCATTCAGCAGTGCCATGGTACTTTCTCAGATAGGGAAGAAAAGAATGAATGGTATCCCTGTGACATTGCCACTCCCTGTATCCATTTATGCCTTTACAGTCCACTGGGGTCAATTAGTTTCTGTTACATTAAAATGACATGCAGAATTTTGATGAGAAGTAATACTATCACACATGTTCACTCGCAGTGAAAATTAATCCCTTTTTAAAACTCAGTGTGTATATATATACGTGTGTGTGTGTTCACATTGCATGGATTTATTTTCACAACCGAAGATACAGCTATCACACATTGCCCTTGGTTAATTCTAAATTTCACACTTTCAGGTGAAAGCAGTTCAAAGTAATGATGTAGATACAACTGATATAGATAGAGCTCAGATATATTACTCTCAATCTAGTTATTGGCATAGGGGCTAAGAGTTTGTGAGAACAATGGCTTGACTTTTTCTCTACCAGTTAAGAATAAATTAATCATCTCAGCATGCATATCATTCTAAAAAGCTCCTTTTTAGCTTTATTGGTGCCTACTCCATTCTCTGACGGTGTGAGTTCTGACTGAAGAGATAATTCACATTTGACTTATAACACATGGCAAAGGCATCCCGTGCTGCATTGCTTTACCTTGTCCTGTTCATTCTGCTTAAAATATGGCCCATGGTCCCCATGTGCACTGTGGAAACCTGGCTCTGGTTTGAGATTCATGATGGATCCCAGAGTCTCAGATTCTTCTGATTTCACTTTGTCCATTTAGCAGACTGTGATCTCTCTTTAACTGAGGGAGGATGAAAGAAATAAAAAAAAAATAGGTTAAAAGAAGACATAAAGGAAGGACAAATAAATATAATTTTAATTAAAATTTCTACTTTTCTTTCTAGTCCTGTCATTCCTCAAGCAAGTCTCTCTCCGAGGTCTGTCACTGCCAAATTTCTGGGAAAATTGTAAATCTTCGAGTTAATTGTAAATTCACTTATATAAGATAATTACTTTGTGCATTGTTAATTAGCTCAATAAAGAAGAGAAATATCAAATTGTAAGAAACCTATAATTTAGGGCACTTTCCAATATTATCTACTGGATTAGTTAATGCAGATCACTTCAGTCTAAAGTTCCCCAAAATGACCAAAGTGACTCATATGCTATCCCGCACATCTCTCACCAAGTTTCTTTTAAACAAGTATCAGGGAACAACTCCCCACCCCCCAAAGTATCCTTCCCTTGAATGTGTAACCCTTGCTTTCCTCAATAAATATCTGTGCTCTGTTGGTACATGCTGAAATTTTTCAGCACCTCACACTTTGAGAACCCCACTACTCCTGAGTCAAGTGCATCCTTCCCTTTGCCAGGACCATTTTCTCTGAAGACATAACAAGAACACCAGGGGCAGGTTATCTCTATTCATTGTTGCTGACCAACCTCACGTTATTATTCACAAATGTGTTTGTGGTTCTCTTATCATCTTTTTGCAGACATGACATTAAACCTATCTTTTTGTTCTTTTCAAGAGGAGATACTTTGCTTTTCACACCAAAGGATGGAATAAGGAGTCTCCTTTTGGTATTTCTATGAGGTCTTTTTCTTTCTTCCCTGGGTTTGCACACCCGGATACTTGATGTGTGATATGGCTCTTTATGTGTTCACATCCTACCTGACAGTCACAGCTGGTAGGTTTTGTTGGCATGTCATGGTGTAGACCCACCTAGCTCAGTCCTTGTGTTCTGAGCCTCACTCCCTCTAATTCCTCCTTTTGATATTTTTATCATGTGGCTGGAGTGAAAGTGAACAGACATTACCAATTTTACTTTATGGATGAGGAATCAAGTTTAGTGAGGTTAAGAGCCACTTTAGAACCAAACAGGAAGAAGAGAAGTCTATATAAAATACAGCAAAGCATATACTTGCAGGCATTAGAAGGCAAAACTCTGGGCTTTATTGGTACTGGATAATTTTGAACTTGTGATTTTTCTCTTCTGTTTTCTTTTCCCTTTTTAACCTAGAAATTATGGCAATTGTTTTTTATACTAGAAGATAATGCAAATAGCCAATAAAGGTTTATGGAGTCACCAAAGTCCTTCATTACACATGCAACAATTAACTTTAATAACTACTACTTCCCTTCTTAGCTTTGTAATTTCATTACTCAGAATTGATTCTGTGCACTTATAATTATTATGCACCTACTGAGTGCCAGGTGCCTAAAATCCTTGCCTGCATAAAGCTTACTTTACAAGCCTCCTTTTATAAATTCTCTTTTTATGAATTCTACTTAACTTTTTCCAACTGTTTCTTTCTGGGTGGAATACGTTATGCAGACTTCTGAAAGAAGAACTCTGTGAAACAGTTAATTCACTTTGGAAAGCATATACATATACAATTATGGAAAAAAACAGACTTGGTTTAGTCTTAATTTTTTAAAGTATGAAAATATGGGCAGGATGGAGCCAACATAATTTTCTGCCCTTTCTTCTATTTAGGGTGTGAGAGCACTTGCCCTGCTTCATACTTTATTCCTGACCACTGTCTTGTGTGGCATCAAAGCTTTCCTCAGTTCTATCCCAGTCTTGTATATTTTCTGATTCAACATGAATGTTTCCTAAGAACTTTTCTTCCTTCTTTTTGAAGCTTCTTTCAAAAGGTTTTGAAGAATACTCAGGTCTATTCAGAAGTAGTCATGCATAAAGATGAACTGCCTTTGTTTTATGGCTGAACAACTTCCCCTCTTGGAGCACCTCAAGGGGAACATATTTAACTGGTACCATTGTGGGCTTGTCTCATTTCTCTTCTCCTTCCTCACTTTCCTGGTGAACTTTATGAATTTGAACATTTCCCAAATACCTTACTGGTTTATTTTTCTAAAATTACAGGTGGATCTTAAAATGTGTAGGGGTGAGAGGGGGGTGGGAGACAAAATATAATAACCCCAAAGTTATGTGGTCCTCATTGTACCCCATTTTTGTTCTTCATGTTTCAAAGCAATTCATTAGATGAGCTAAAATTTGGTTCTGTCAGCAAACATTGAACTTCAGAATTCCAACTTCCTAGGCCAAAGAATTTGTCTTTAGGAAAAGATTTTTTTAAAAAGTTTATATTATCCCAGAGCCCTGGGTGTTAGAGGAGTAAGAGAGAGAGAGGTGTTAACTATTGTCTGGATACTGATGGTTCGATATAGTTTGAGTTAGATATAGTGTCCCCCAAAGACTTCTGTGCTTGAAGTTTGTTCCCCAATGTGGTAGAATTGAGGCAGTGGAACTTTAAGAAGTAGAGACATAGTGTAAAGTAATTAAGTCTTTGGGGGCTCTGCTCTCATTAATTGATGAACGATGGTCTCACAGAGTATGGTGGGTCTCCCAGGAGTGAGTGATTTCCCACAAGAATGGGTTACAAAAAGAACAAACCTAGTGCTTCCCCAGTCTCTTGTTTCCTATCTTTCCCTGTGATCTCTCTCTGCTACCACCAAGATGCATCTGCCATATTATGATATAGCCAGAAATACTTTACCAGAGTCACAGAGAGGCTGGTGTATATCAGTCCTCAAAAATGTGAGCTAAATAAATCTCTTTTCTTCAGGTAGTACCCAGTGTTAGGTATTTTGTTATACCATCAGAAAATGGGCTAAGACTCTAGATAGGTTTACACTGTAAAGATCAGATGATAGAACAAAGTTTCAGTGCAATGCATGCAAAATCTCTCCATTCTTGCCTTAATTACCATTTTTTTGACTGATAATCCGATTAATAATAGTCATCGGTTTTTCCTTTGGTTTTGTCATTCAGTCCTGGCCTTCAGTTATAAGGTTTTCTTCTCTGTACTTTGCTTGCCCAGCCTTTTAAATCTCCACAATGAACTGATACCGTCAAAATATTTTACTATTATTAAGAGGTGCTTCTCATTTTTTCCTTCATATCACAGATGTCAACTCATTTGTATAACAATTTTATCAACCAGATTTTCTACTTTCTGTGGAGTTTGCCAAAGTCATTGTTCTTTCGTACATTATTTTCTCTTGATGTTTGTTATTTTTTCTTTTGCCTTTCTTCCTGAATGTTTGTATTTTATCTCATCTCTCCCTATTTCCGGTCATTTAAAGGACAAGCAGGATGACAGTCTCAAGGTCACTTATATAGATTTATCCATACATCTATGGATCTATAAAAACCTTTGAAGCAGAGAAAGAAAAATCACTGTTGTTAATCAAAATCTCTAACATTAACAATATTCTTGTGCTTGAGTACTGCAAGTACTGAAGCAGCTTAAAGACTCCTGAGGGTCATCGAATGAACAGGCAGTGGAGGAAAAAAAAAGACTTTCCTACCCATGATTGGTTGGGTTTTTTTTTTTTTAAATGCATATCTCAATTTTTACTGGTGACACTAGTGAATTTGTTTCCTAACTTTTGCTGTATTAACTCTAAACAGCATTAATTTATTTTGCAAGAGGCAGTGGGGGTTCACCTACAGCTGCTTTTGCACTACTTTTCTTCTGATATAATTTATTGCTGCAAAATGAAGGCAGGCCACATAAAACATTTTCTACATGGAATTATTACTGGAGGTCTGGCCTGATTCAAAGAAAAGAGAATTGAGCCTTTCATTCTTATAGCTATAAAAATCCTCTAGTTTCAAGAAAACTTGGAGTGGAAAGAAAACAAAAAAAGGTATTGAGAATCACCCTAATGAGTGTGTACCCTGCTTAGTAGTACTATGTTTGATGAGGACAAATTCGTACTAATAGTTTATGAGGACTCTAGGATGGCTAGTCACTTTTGTCAAGGACTATAACTACATCTTTGTATTAGTCAGAATGGACTGAGCTATGCTGCAGCAACAAATAACTTCAAATTTGCAGTGTCATAAATCAACATAGATATATTTCTCATTCATTCTATGTTTTTATCATGGATATATATAAGACTGCTTATTGTAGTAGTTCCTGTCCACTTGAGTAGATATCATCTTAAGAGTTTCCATTCATTGAATACAAATACCTTGTAGTGTATCAAAGCAGTTAAATACTTTGCCTTGAAAGTGACATCCATTATTTCTGTTCACATTTCATGGGTCCAATAGTCACATGAACTTATTCAACATACATGTTTTCCTTTTGAGGCATGTACTCCTACCACATGTTCAAAAGAGTGCATAAATGGGCACGTTTGGTTATGAGCATGAATAGCCATCACAGACTAGATCTAGGCCTAGTCCTGCTCCCAGCAAGTTCATATTCAGTAGTGTGGGAAGAATTAAGAAGGGCAGGGAAAGTGGTACAACATAGATTCATACCAGCATACAAACAATGCAGAGCAGTATGTTTCGGGAAATAGAACATCCAATCAGAGCACAGAGATGGAGAACTTGCCCCAGGGTGAAGGGTCCCTAAAGTTTCCTAGATGGTTCCAAGACTTCGGATATTGTCTGAGTCAATCTAGTGGTAAAGTATATTTCATTCAATCCTCATGACAACACTGACATGTAGGACTGAATAATACTCTTTAATAAATGGTGAAATTGGGACTCATAGAATCATACAGAATGAGTCAAGAATAGAATATAAGCCCAGCTCTTTCTAAATCCCTTGCTTTTAAACAGTTAGATCTGAAGGAGGAGCCTTTCTTGGTAGGCTTTTTGAATAGCAGTTATGTTTAACTTTAAAGAAACCAGGTTAAAAATACCTTGAAAGAACACTTGTGATCTTAAGCTAGGTTAATTTTGCATAGCACAAATTATAACATAATTCCAAAATACTAATTGCTACACAAGACATTAGATCTATCTTTGGGGATGAAGGGAAATCCAATGGTGCTAATTAAATAGTGTATTTCTCTAAAAGCAATAATTGAGACTTGGATTGGAACAAAACAATTCTAGTACTCTGCTGTTCATAAACCTAAGTGAATGAATACAACAAGGGTTTATTTATGTAGCATTGAAACTGTACACTACCCAGTATCTTACAACATGGGGAATAGGCCGAATACAAATACACAAAACTGAATGTTTATTTCTTCAGTTGGCTGTGGGTTGCCAGTGTTTAGAAAAGGATAGTGTCACTGAAGAAATTTACACAAAAAGGTTGATTCAAGTCCCCATATGTAGGAGTTTATGAACACAGAAAGCTCTGCACATCAATAAATGTAGCAGTCCCCCAAACAGCACTAAAAAGATGCTGGGTTGTGCAAGCTAGCCATAAAATCAAGGCAATGCACAATTAAGGGTAAAAACTGCTATATATCCTCCAACACCTAAGAGGGCAGCCACATAACAACTTCCTAAACTTGCATTCTTGCTCTACGAAGTGGTAGACAATGGAAGTAATGCATAATCTATATGATTTGGGGGAAATCATAGAAAGCAATATCTCTTCATTTCAATATTTTAAAGAATATATTGAGATCTTTCATTCTCCAAGCTTTCTGACAGCACTAACAGGCAATTTCATCGCCTCTGCATTGTACCAACATTGTAACAGATCAATTTCATCTTTTCATTTTCCTCTGCAAATCTTCGGAGCCAGCCAGCCCAGAAGTGGGGCATCTGCTCAGTGCTTTGAGGCCTGAAGAAGATGCCTGTGTTGCCATTTCAGATATTATAACTGGCAGCCCCAACTGGCGACCTAAGACTCCCTTGTGTCTCTGCTGAGGCAACCACCTATTGATTTCCTAATTTTTCATCACCAGAAGGCATGGATTTCCTTTTTTTTGCTAATTATATACTTAATTTGAAATCAGGAAAGGGCAATGGGTAATGCGTATTGTGTGTGGGTTAACCTTCTTCAGTTAACCTTCCTAGGTCCCTCTTCATGGTGAATATGAAAATAGGAAATTAATAAGGGCGCAGAGGGAGGCAATTGTTACCAACCAAGAAAAGGCTCTCACATGCTTCAGAAAAGAGCTCAGAGGATTGTCTTCTTCCTTTTAGTTTTGGGATTTGACCCTGATGGAGAGTTTATGGTTCCAGGACTTTGCTCCGATCTCTACCCAAAAGTCTCAGAATTGACTTATTTTCTCATGGAGTCATGGAATGGTGGCATTAAGATTAAATTTCATTCTTGTCATTTAGGAAGATATTTTACAGATGAATATCATGTCTTGAACCAGAGGAACAGTTTCATAATGTGGAGACTAATATTCTAGCCAGACGAGGGGAGAGACAGTAAGATTACTTCTAAGAGTGAGCATATGATTACATGGGATTCTATGTCATTTCTAGATAGTGTCAAGACAGCAAAGTCGGGGAGAAGGCGTGTACTCACACATTTTCTCTGAGTTTCATGAGAGAGGATGAGAGGAGTTCTGTTCTATTGACTTGAATATTTCCTTGTGGAAGAAAAAGGGGGAAACAACAGAGGTGATACTTTCTTATTAGGATTTCAGAGGATTGTTTGAATTTAAAATTGTGAAAACAGGATCATTTGCACCATGGTCCTACCTTTTAAAAACCACACTTTTAGGCACATTTTGTATTCAAGTCACTAGTGTTTTATGTTTAAAGTAAAATGAAAGGTTCAGTGCACTATGCTTCAAAAATTGCCCCTGCAATTTTCCTTTCAATTCTGATTGTGGACCAGTATCTGGCTATTACTTAAAAATCTCGTGGGCATTTGAGCTTTGAAATTCTGAACAAAGTTGCAGAACACAGCTCCACCAAGTGTCATAAGATGTGAGTTCGAGAACTTTTGAGACATGCCCATTAATTTCTCTTTCTCACAGCCACTGCTTCTTTTTATAGCTATCGGGATTTATCTGCCTACTCATTAACACCTCGTTAGATTGGCCACCTGCCAGGGTTTAGGTCATCTGGGGACACATTAGCCATTACCTCTCCTCTTCACTGGGATCTGCTGTCACTGATCATAGATGGGGCATGTGAGAGTTCAGCAGTAGTACAGCCTCCATGCCCATATGCAGGTTTATTATGCCTAGTTAGGGGATATGATTTTTGTTCTGTAGTTCTCCCACTTTGCCTGAAGTCTGTCTGTCTGTATGTGTGTATGTATGTAAGTATGTGTGTGTGTGTGTGTGTGTGTGTGTATTTAGTTCTACCTAATTCCCAATTCTGATTTAATATCCAGAAATGGATGCCTCCCAGTATATTAGTTTTCTCTGTCTGCCACTAAGATCACCTCAAACTTAGTGGCTTTAACAGCACAGTTTTGTCCTCTTATATTTCCACAGGTCGTGAGGCTGGGTTCCTTTCTGCAGGCTCTAGGTAGAATTGTTTCCCTGCCTTTTCCTGATTCCAGAGGCTCCAGATGGCATGACTCATACCCCTACCTCTATCTTTAAAGCCAGAAGTGGCCCATGGAGTCCTTCCAACATCACTTCATATCACACTGATCTCTCTTCTTCCTCCTCCTCTTTGTTTTAAGGATCTTATGATTTCACGGAGGCAGTACAAGTAATCCAGGATTAACATGGTACTTTAAGATGAACTCATTAACAACCTCAATTCCACCTGCAACCTTAATTTGCCTTTGGCATATAAGGTAAAAGTCACAGAATCTTAAGATTAGTTTGTGGACCCTTTTAGACACCATTTCATCCACTTGCCACATCTGGTTAGAGTTTTTCAGATTTGAAAATGTATTGAATAAAAACATATACCCCCAAAGGTGCATAACTGGTAAACAGGTCAGTGAATTCTCACAAAGGGAACACACTCATGTGCCTTTTTAATAAGGTTGCAGATAAAGAAACAGAACCTTCCTGTCCTTCTGGAAGGTTTTCTTAAAAGAGTCCTTTCAAGTCATACCTGGTGTCCCCAAAGAGCAACTACACTCTTGACTTCTAACACTACAGATTCATTTCAACCTGCTTTATTGAGCTAAAATATATATGCCATACAATTCACAAATTTAAAGTATATGATCCGATGGCTTCTAGTGTATTCACAGAATTGTGCAATCATGGATGCAATTGATTTGGGAATATTTTTATTATCCCCCAAACTCTACATCCCTTCACTGCTCAAACCTATCTTCTACCATTACTCCCAGCCCTAGCTAAACACTAATTTCTTCTCTATGGATTTGCCTATTTTGGACATTTCATGTGAAAGAAGTCACCATATGTGTCGTTTGTGACTGGCTTCTTTTGCTATGTGTAATGTTTTCAAGGTTCATCCATGTTGTGACATGTATTAATGCTTCATCCCTTTTTATTACTGAATAATAATCCACTCTATGGATATCACATTTTATTATGCATTCACCCATGAATTAATATTGGGGCTGTTTGCACATTATTTTATGAGTAATGCTGCTATAAATATTTGTATACAGATTTTTGTTTAGATATGTGTTTCCATTTCTCTTGGGTATATTCCTAAGAGTGGAATTGTTGGATTATATAAGCTGCATGTTTAAAGATGGTTTTCAAATCAGTGGCACTATTTTTTTTCCCTAACAGCAATTGGAAATATAAGAATTTCTATTTCTTCCACATCCTTGCCTACACTTTTTATTGTCTTTTTAACTTTAACCACCTTAGTGGGTGTGAAGTGGTATCTCATTGTGATTTTGGCTTGTGTTTTCTTGATGGCTAATAACACTGAGCATCGTATCATGTGCTTATTTATAAATCTATCTATTCAGACATTTTATCCACTTTTTACTTAGATGGTGATTTTATTATTAATTTTTGGTAATCTATTATGTACTTTAAATGCATCAGATATATGATTTGTACAAATTTTCTTCTAGTCTCTGGGTTGTCTTTTCACTTTATTGATGGTTTTTTTGAAATATAAGACCTTGTGGTTTTTTTGTTTGTTTTTGTTTTTGTTAGTAAGAATTGAACCCAGAAGCTACATCCCCAGTCCTTTGTATTTTAATTTTGAGACAGGGTTTTGCTAAGTTGCTTAAGACCTTGCTGTTACTGAGGCTGGCCCCAAACTTGTGATCCTCTTGCTTTGGTTTCCTGAGTCATTGGGATTTCAGGTGTATGACACTGTGCCTAACTGAAACACAACATTTTTTTTTAACATTCAGTGATGTTCTATTTATCTAGTGTGTGTCTGATATTTTGGTATCACATATTTTAAAATATGTTGTCTAATCCAAGTTTATAAATATATATGCCTACATTTTGATATTTGATCAATTTCAATGTATTTTGCATATGGTGTGAGGTAGGAGTCCAAATTTCTTTGGTGTATGGATGTCTGGCACTATTTGTTGAAAATTTCACCCATTTACCTGGTTTTATTGGATTTTTGCAGACTTTTCCCTACAAATTGTACATACCTTTGCATGTAGTCTCTTTACCTCGCCCCCTAATGTTCTGATATATGAACATATCATCATATATTCATCCATTCTACCCTGCTTGGGAACTTGGGTGGGGTCTATCTGGGAGCTCTTAGAGGTCATTGCTGAGTTCATTGATGGTGTGGTGCTTGAACTCTATATTAAACTCCAGCTTTAGTACAGGGATAGGTCCTGGGTATAATATTATATAGAAGAAAATCTTGGAGATTCAAGTAGGGAGTTTTGTAATTTAGTCAGCAGTTGGAGTTCTTTCCTGTCCTAAAGAGAGACTGCATAACAACCACACTATAGAATTTTCTTGGGGAATATTCAGGTTTGGAATAACAGCAAGAAATAATAATGAAGAAGTGGTGGTGGAGACTTTACAGTTTTCTAGCAAATGAGCTTTTACTTTATTTGTTCAAGGTTTTGACATGTGTCCTTGTGCTAGAAAGAAATCACTGTAAGGCATAGAAATATTGACTCAAATAGGAAATTATTATATGGCTTGATGAGTTCTTTGATGTTCTGTGTACAATAACGTATAAGGAAAGAACCTTGCACAGAATCCTGAGAGTCACTGAGGTTATTAAAGAGGTATTATCTACACTAAAAAGTGATTGGTGGGCAGAAGTCCCTAAATATGGTGCATTGGTTGGAATGGTAATGCAACAAACAGAAAATAATACCTGCTGTCTACTAGGTAGATGTGTCATATGCCAAGAACTTGAAGTGAGTCCATGTTTGACCTGGAACTGGATTATCTTTTTCATAGCAAGGTGGAGGCTCTTGATTTCTTTAGTTCTCCAATCTCTTATTTCCTCAGAGAATATATATAGAGAATGAATAGTAAGGAGGTGAAGGAGTAAAGTGAAGGTATTATAAAAAGAAAAGATGTTAAAACACTGAGACAATTATATTTCAATATACTCAGTTTCCTTTATACTAAATTGTATTTTATATGTATTTTCCTTTATGAATTTAAAACCTTATTATTGAAAGAGATCTATAGTCATCATCAGTGTGCTAAAGAAGCCCACAGCACAAAAAGGTTAAAAATCCCTAGCTTACAATCCAAATCCAAAATTGAATTATGCTAATAGAGTCAGATGCATTATTTCTGCTGAAAGGAAGCTACTCCCTGAAAACTGGTTATTAGCATGTGTTGATGTGAAAGCTCAGTTCTTCCTTAGCTCTGTATTTCCAGAGACTAGAAATTGGACTGATTCCAATGACTTTTGGCAAGTGGAAGCACCTGGCACAGAGGCGTCCACCTACCTCGGCAGGGGTTTACTTCTGGGTAACGAAGTCTTCAAACACTCTGTTATAAAGCCTCTACCAAAGGTCTATGCACCTTTGTTGTAATTTTTTCCTGCATTCAAGTTCCTCTGAGTCATACTTTAATTTTCTTTTCTTCAAGTGAAACTAAAACCCTGAATAGAATATAGCTTTTTTTCCTTATAAGGTTGCATAGTAACCACTATCTTGATTTCTCCGGAAACTATAAGCCATAAACCTATAAACCTTTAATCACTACAAATCCAGTTTCAGCAAGAAATAACCTGGACGAGAGGAGGTAGAGGTGGGCAGATGTGTAATCCACTGGTTGTTTTCCCAAGAGGATCATTTGCTTCTCCTGCAAGCAGATGTCAAATTGGAGTGGTGTGGCCTTTCTGCAGGATTACTAGGGAGTCTCTGACACAGGAAGTTCATCTCTGTGTATCACATTAGGAAATAAAATTAGCTTTTTCCTGTTACTTTTCATCAAAATACACAGATTCTGATTATTCAAACATAATTAGATTTCCGTTCTTAGCGTAGGCTTTGCTGTGAGTTGCTGGGTGCTGCTGGGGGAAAGAAAAAGGGCTGAAGCACAATCATTAGGACCCTACAGGAACCAGGCAGCCTCAGTGCTGAATTTTGGTGACCCTCTTACTTCAGAGCAGAGGGTCCAGCTAATTTTATACGTTGGTTTTGACAAAAGAAATAGTCCTGCTAGTGTCATTCTGGTAAATAAGAGTTCAATAGTGAAAGGAGTACTTTTACTTTAAACATTTTAGATATTCGAGAATAATTCCTATTTTTCTAGACCAGGAATTAGCTAAATATAATTTATGGGCCAAATTTACCCCACCATCTTTTATAGATTTTTGGAACACAACCTCTATCGTTTGTTTATATGGTGTCCATGATAGCAGCTTTTGCCCTACAACGAAAAGCTGAGTAGTTGGCACAGACCATATAGCTAACAAAGCCTAGAATATTTACTGTCTGGCCCTTTATTGAGCCCTGGTCTAGACTACAGGATATCTTCTCTATCAGGATGTTTATGAGAAAAGAATGTTTAATGGCTTAAGAAAGTCAGGAGTGTTCATTGGTTTCACATTTACTCTGATTTGCTCAAAGACTCTGAGGTCAGCTGGTGTTTCCAGTCATCCCTCTATAAGTTGTAAGGGACCCATAAACTCTCTGAGACTACAGGGATAGTTGTCCTGGTCATACTTCTGTCTACATTCAAGGCCTCCTGAGCTAAACAGCAACATACCTAACACAGCACAGCCAGAGAGCAGAGTCCGCTGGGCAGCTGCAAGGATTCTGGAAAAGCAAATCATTTGCTCTTTTTTTTAAATTGGTTGTTAAAAACATTACAAAGCTCTGGACATATCATATTTCATACATTTGATTCAAGTGGGTTATGAACTCCCATTTTTACTCCGTATTCAAATTAATGTTCTTAATCCATATTTTCAAGAAGTATTTAGGAGAGAGATTAGGTGTAGTGTGGTGGAGAGAAGAATAGGAGGATCCTGTTAAGAATTTTGACAGAGATACTTAACAAATTTTTCTGAGGATATGACTGAATAACTATTAGTAAATACTATTATCATTATGTATATATATTTTTTTACTTTGTGCTAGTTTCTGAATAAATGCATCATGAAAATATCCTTCAGAATTCTAATAAAATAAAACACATAAAGAGGGTTGAGGAATATGAACCTTCGCCTGTTGTAGAGTGGGCGATTCTCGGGGGAAGCCAGCAAGCAGGTTAAGAAAAGAAAAAGTAACCTCTTCAGGTCAGGAATGGAGGAACCAGGTATCTGAAAGCACTATAACTGATGAGGTCAGAAGCCAGATCAGACAGGGAAAGCAAATTGAAGCTGCAAGGAATAAGGATATGTGTACAATCATGAGGCTAGGAATGAGGGCAGATTGGGGAAAATTTATTTCTATCACATGCTCTATTGCTTGAGTTCCCTTTGGTTTTGCTCTGTCTTCTTGGCACAGAAATAAAAGATGGTATAGGCTTTCTGCAGCTTATCTGAGACTTCAGAGAGTAGTAGGAAAGCAGTAGAGGTTGCAAAGATAAGACTCAAGAGGAGAGCAATGGCTCCGCTGGCTAACAGAGAACCCAGAAGGGATATTGCTGCAGTGCTTATGCTGAGTTAAAAGAATATCACAACCTGCTGCACTCATTCAGCAGACATCTATTAAATGCCTAGTACTGAGAGGTTTTCTATGGAAACAAAATACTGATGGGAATTAGGAAATAGGGCCCCTTCTACCCTCTTCAAAAATCTACCTGGTTCTATTAAGTATCAAAATAAAGCTAACACAGATAAACTAAGGCAAATCTCGCCAAATAATCAAATGTTATATTCTCATTCCTAAACTTAAGGCCCATTTTTAGTAATTCCAAGAGCTCCATCAATGTGTTTCCATGACAAACTGTGGTTGTTTCCTTTAGAGGTTGAAATTTAGCCAGGTGCAGACTTATATACCTTTAACCCCAGTGACTTGGGAGGCTGAAGCAGGAGGCAAACCTCAGTCATTTTTAAAGAGCTTGGAATATAGTTCAGATGTGTAGTGACCTGGGTTCAATCCCTAGGACTGCAAGATAAATAAATTTATTAATTAATTTAATTAAATTTAAAAGAATGGAATAAGAAGACAAACAATACTTCCTGCCTTGTAATGCCAATAGTGGGAGAGAAAGCTAAAGAAACAGTAATTATAGGATGAGTGATTAGTGCTGTCTTTGCTACTGGAAAGCACTGTGCTGAGGGTGCTTGGACAGGGTATCTAAGAGAGCCTTGGGGCCTTGGTGTGGAGTGTGATCAGGGCAGTCTCTCCTTAGATACTATAAAATGAATCTTAAATGGTAAATAGGAGTAAGTCAAAGGAACACAGGCAGGGGAGGCAGCCCAAGTGTCTGTGTACTTCGGATATATATATATATATATATATATATATATATATATCCCATGTATGTATGTGTGTGTGTGTGTGTGTGTGTATGTACATACATACATACATGCAAGGGAGTTATTTTCCAAGGAGAAATGCATAAACAATAGAGACAGAAAGTGACAGATAAATGCTCTTCTCTCTTGTGCTTTGGGTAGGAACACGTGGGAGGCTATCTCTACACTTCTTAGGGAATACCCATGACTGCAACCCCTTTGCTCACAGCAGTGACAGTGATAGTATACCCATGGCCTGGCTTTTCTTTATTCCCTTTCTCAGGCTTCCAGAACTCTCACTCCTATTTGCATCTGAACATAACAAACAGTTGTCTGAGAGCACTGAGGCGATACTGTGCACTCACGAGACTGGAAAATCACTAGCTGGAGAGCAGATACCTGTGGACAGCATAAGAGATGGGCTGTAGAGTTAAGCAAGGACTGGATCAGAAAAGGCCTCAGGTGCCATCTGAAGGGGTTGGGGCTGTGATCTGAAGGCAGTGGGAGTTTTTAGCCATGGAATGACATGGTGGCATTCCTGTTGTGTTCTAATTGAATGCCACCGATATCAGACCCTAAACAGCCTTGTTCAGCCCATGCAAGATTTCCTAGCAAAAGGCTCCAGATGTCTCAGGACAGTTCTTCTAAACACACCTGTTTAGTATCCAAAGTGCATCCACTATTACGTATAAAATATATTTGGAGAGTGTAATTTAAAACATTTAAATAATTTTAGAATAGTAAAAGAACTATATACTCATAATAGCAACTTTAGAAAATCAAGAAAGCAAAGCAATAAAATTAAAATTAGCCTTAGTCCTATTGCTAGCAGGCATATTGTTGCAATGTTGATATAGTATTAATGTTTTACTATATTTTTTCAATTGTTAATTTATGTATGTGTATTTTGTGTCACATACTGTATTGCATATTCAAATTTGTGTCTTTTGTCATTTAACATTATGCATGAACACTTCCCAAGGACATTAAATATTTTTGAAGTCATGAATTATGATGAGCACATAATAGTCCGTTATATGGATGTGCCATAATTTAATGAATCTTCAATTGTGGGACATTCAGTTCATTTCCAATTGTATGCTATTATAAATAATGGTGCATTATTTTCTTCTGCCTTAATCTTTGTCTGAATTTATGACCATTTCCTTAGGAAATGCTTACTGGAAGGCTCAAAGGAATACTTTTTAATTCTTTCCTGGATAAGGCAAGACCCAGATAAATAAATAAATCAAATATGCTTAGAATACAAAAATGAAAATAAGAATGTTTATAATGTTTTGCATATGTATTTCTAAATTAATTTATAGAAAGACTTACCATCCTATATTTTTCATAATATTTTATTGTATGAAATTACTTTGTCACTCTTTTTTTCTATAGTGTGGAGATTTTTATCCTTTAAAAATCTTGGTTATTTGAAAAATAAAAATTTCAATGTAATTGAAATTTATATTGCATTCACAATTTATCTATGAGGATTAGGAAAACAATTTTTGCTTTATCATGATTTATGTATAAGATGCTGAATACCTAATCACTAACTAATAAAGTTAATTAAATATCTATCATGTTGAAGACAAAATCAGAAACTTCCTAAGTCCGGGGTTGTCTATTCACCCTTCTGTACTAATCAGTGTAACTTAGACACTACAACAAAACAAGACAGAATAGAAACTCTAAAATGCAGGACCTTCCCCAATAACAGCTTGGTTTCACTCATGCAGTGGTCCAATGTGGATTGGGTTGACAAGTCAGGGTAGATGGAGGGCTCTGTCCACTCTGTCCCTCAGCAGATACATTGTGGGCCCCAACCCACTTCCCTTGGACTTACCTCTGACTTCCAACTGTGATGGCTCTGAACAGTTGCTGGTAGCACCTCACTTTCAGCTGCACAGTGTTCCTCTTTCTGTTCTTGGGGCTCCTCGGGCTCCATAACACCCTGGGGAGGCATGGGAGGAGCTCACACTATCCTAGTGCCTGTGTAGTTTAGACAGGAGGATTTGCAACCCTGCAGGCAGCCTTGGGCTGGTAAGAGATTAGAGTTGATGTGCAGATGTTACCACCTCCCAACCTTTAGGTAGACAGCACTGGGAGCATTCAGCAGGTCCTTTAGGGGAGCTCAGGAACAATGTTCCTGACCTGAATAACCCAACTTCATAATAGTTTTCTTCACTAACTATCTCTGCTTCCTCATCTTACTTTATGGCATCACTGTCCAAATAAACTCTTTGTACCTTTCTAAGGCTACACTGCAGAGGAACTTAGCCTAAGGTATTCAGGGATGATAGTTCTTTCTATTTGGTGGCGTTTTCATTTTCTAAGGTTTCCAAGGGGAAATTTAAGGGTGTGGAGGACTGTATGGGTAGCGTCCGTGAGTCAGACCTGGAAGTGACAAATATCATTGCAGCCCACATGTCATGGACAGGTTTCAGTCACGTGGGAGGTGGAGAATTATGGGCTAGCTGTGCTCCTATAAGGAAGAGAAGACAGGGATTAAGGGACACATAGTATCCTCTATCACACTATCTTAGTAAGTTTCAAACTCTTATTTCAATGTCCTAAGAAAGAAAACAGAAATTGCCTCTTTCATTAGTAACAGGGAAAGACCAAAGATAACTGCTCCAACTCAAAGTGTTAGAAATTAGGACTTTTTTTTTTTTTTTACTTTATTCTGGACATGTAAAACTGTTCTATTTTTTTCCCCCTGGAAATTGTGGCTTCCAGATTCTTTCAAAGGAGTCTGTGTTTGCTAGATCTTACATAGCTTATCTCCTGTGATTGCAGGTTTTCTTATTGTCCTTAAGTATTCTCTGATCTACTAAAGTGATGGTCTTAATTACAATGTCCCAGAGCAGGTTTAAATTCATTTGTACCTAGTATTCAATGAATATTTTGAATACTTACAAGGGCCTTTGTACCAACATAGAAAGTGATGTGGGTGAAGCTAACCTGATAATTCAACTTATTAACTGTGGAGATGAACAAGTCAATTAAAATCTCCATGACTCAGTGCTATTATATGTAAAAAATGAGGATAGTAATATTATATCTTATTTTTTAGTTCTTAAACAAAGCAATCTAGAGATATAGTACATTTTCAGAAAATGTGAATGACCCTTCTAAAATTCCTTGAGATTGTCACTACTTTACATGAGAGAGAAGAAATCAAATTTTTTTTATTTATTAACCAACTCTCCTTTCTCATTGTCTTATTTTACTGAGGTGTGTATTCAAATTGAGAGAAGAACTAAATTGACAAAAGATTTTGAAGAGATTTTAGGGAAGAAAAGAGAAAGGAATCATAAACCAGAGGATAAAAGAGAAGGAACTGTGAGGAAACCAAAATATCTAATTTTTTAATGTTATGGCCATCTGGTGTATGATGTAAATTCGCCATTGCCATAAAACATTAGTACAATTAATATAAATAAACTTGCTAATGCTTTTGGAGTTGTGTTTTGTCTGAGCTATTACACATAAATGAATCTGGTCTGATGCAGGCTTAGTAATCTAAACAAGGCAACTGATGTGGGCTGTCAAATTTGAAACTCCTCTATTTCTCTGAAGAATTTTATGCACTTGTGAGTTTAAAAAAAATCTAAATCTAAAATTCAGATGAGAAGTAAAACCCAGAACAACTCTGGAGATGGGGTTTGCAGTGATAGGACTGAATGAAATTTGTTACTTCCTTTGGTCCAAACATCATGGAGTTTGCCAATCCATAAGAGGCTTACTAGGATAACTGACATTATTTTTTAGAAACCACTACCACAAGAATGTGGCATTAGAAGATAATTAGACCACCAGTCTGGTACTTATTTTCTGAGTGACATTTTTCAGGTTGAGTAACCTCTCCAGTCTCAAATTCATCCTCCGTAAACAGGGACAGGGATACCAATTTTGCAGAGTTTAGAGTGAGGACTGAATAAATGAATATATGTAGTAGGCTTGTTGTAGGTTTTCACAAATAGGTTGTGGAGGACTGTATGGGTGGTGTCCGTGAGTCAGACCTGGAAGTGGTAGATATCATTGCAGCCCACATGTCATGGACAGATTTCACTCACGTGGGAGGTGGAGAATTATGGGCTAGCTATGCTCCTACAAGGAAGAGAAGACAGGGATTAAGGGACACATAGCATCACACTTTCTTATTTTATTTTACTTATTATTATTTGTTATTAACTTATTATTATTTGTTATTATTAATTATTAATAACAAATAATAATAAGTAAAACACTATGGTATATTAGGTCCTATATGTGACACTAATAAGATGTCGAACAATTGACAAATTATATCCTCATTCCCTATTATGGCTTGGATCTGAGGCATTCCCCAAAGAGCCCATGTTAAAGCAGGAATGTTCAGAGGCAAAATGATTGGATTGTAGAATTATAGCCTAAACACTTCATCTTAGTTTGAATGCACAGGGTGGTAACTGTAGGTAGCTGGGGCATGGCTGGTGAAGGTGGGTAACTGGGGGCGGTGACCTGGAAGGGAGAATCTTCTTGTGGCCCCTTCCCCACTTTTCTGACACTACTTCCTGGCCTCTATGAATGGAGCAGCACTTATTTTCCATGCCCCTCTGCCATGCTGTGCTGCCTTATCTTGGGCCTAGAGCAATGGACTCAACCACCTATGGACTAATACCTATGAAACCATGAGCTCCAAATAAACTTTTCCTCTTCTAAATTGTTCCTGTTGGGTATTTTGGGTCACAGTGATGAAAACCTAACTAACACACTTCACAAGGATATATGTAGTTTCTTTTGGCACCCATGTTCATTCTACCACACAAATAACCTGACAAGGCTATTACAGGTGGATTCTTTTTGGTGTGATGAAATTATAAAAACTATTCGTGGAAGCATCAGTCTGTAAAGCATATTCATTAAGTGTAAGAATGAGGAACTGGATGCATTCAGCCCTACCTTGCACATGCACATGTTGTCATGGTCTGCCGCAGTCCGGCTCCAGCAAAATAACCAGGGGGGTGACGAGCAACTCGTGTAGACTGATACAGCAGGAGTGGGAGCCGTTTATGGTAGGACAACAGAGGTATTTATACATTCCACACAGCTTATCTTAATTATCATAAACTAGATACAGCAGTCAACCAATAAGGAATCTCCACACTTAATGGCTCACTGGCATTACTTCACAAACCACTCCCTCTGGCAAAGTGCTAGGCACCATCCTGACTTGTTTACAGACTCTAACAATGGTCAAGGGACTAAGGAGATGTGGAGAAAGTTCATGATTCCAGAGTCCACACTACTCATGTGTTTTTAGTTTAGAACATTGCAATAATGTGCTACTTCCCCACATGCTTTCCCAGTTCAAGCCACTGGACTGATGGGACAAGAATGGGAAAGAACGTGGAATGGGAAACCAAGTTGCTATGCTTTGGTTCCTGGTTTTGGACTCCTACCATTCATCATTATCATAGCCTTTTGCTTTTCCATGTGCACAGGGGGAGGGTCAGAGCTTTTAACAGCATCATAAATGAGTCAGTTGCAGTAATGATGTGATGGCGAATGTTTGGGGATTAATGATGGTACTGTAAATGACACATTCACAACCTAACCCCCAGAGTCTGTAAATGCCACCTTATTTGGGGAAAATAAAAAAGGATCTCTGCAAATGTAATTCAGATTTTTGAGATGAGGAGAACATCCTGGATTATCTGGGTGGGTCCTAAATCCCATGATAAATATCCTTATAAGAGACAAAAAAGAAGAAGGTAGTGTGATCTTGAAGATAGATTTTGGAATAATGTGGCCACAGACTAAGAAATACTTAGGGCCACTGGAAGCTAAAAGAAGTAAAGAATGGATTTCCTCCCAAAACTTCCAGAGGGAGCATGAATGATATATTTTGAACTTCTAGCCTCCAGAACAGAAATTTCTAGCTTCTAGTTCTATGAAACAATGAATTTCTATTGTTTTAAGCCACTGAGTTTGTGGTGATTTGATAAAGCAGCCTCAGAAAACTAATACGGATTTTGGTACTGGGAATGGGCTGCTTCTGTAGCAGTATCTAAAAATGCCAATTGGCTTTGGAATTGGACAGTAGGTAGAAGTTGGAAGAATTTTTGTCACACATGTTAGAAAAAGTACCTTGAATAGACTATTGGTAGAAACAAGGACTTTGCCAATATCAGGGTAGAGGGAAATGAGAAACATGTTAACTTAATGAAAACGGCAGGAAAAGCAATCCTTGTTACATGGTGACAGAAAATATGGAGGAGCTTTGTTCTATGTTATGTAGAACACAGGATTTTCAGAAATTCACCCTGATCCTCAGCTAAGGAGGTTTCAAGGTGTACTCTGACTTCTTCTTGCTGGTTATATTAAAATAAAAAAGGAAAGAAATAAATTAAGAAGCCGGGCATGCTCCGCACACTCCTGTAATCCAGCAGCTGAGGAGGCTGAGGCAGGAAGATCGCAAGTTCAAAGCCAGCCTCAGCAAAAACAAGGCACTAAGCAACTCTTTGAGACCCTGTCTCTAAATACAGTACAAAAAATAGGGCTGGGGATGTGCCTTAGTGGCTGAGTGCTCCTGAGTTCAATCTCCAGTACCTAAAAAAAGAAAAGAAAGATAACATTGAGCCGAAACTAACCAGCATCCAATGATTTGGGAAATTATCAACATATTTTAATTGCAAAAGATGCCTTAACAGTATTTGCATGATTCTACTCACTCTCATACCTTTGCTATCAGCCTTTGAACAAGCCTGTGCTGTTCTACTGGACAAGTAGAGAAGCCATGAAGGAGAGCCCAATTGTCCAAACCAAAGCCTTTCTAGGACGGCTACTGGACATTAGACACCCAAATATGTGTGAGCCCAGATCACTAAAGAACTGTTACCTAACCGGACCCTCAGATGACTTTAGTTCATGAGCAAATCTGTCTGACATAGACTCTAGACTAATAATAATGCCTTATTATTTGAAGGATCTAACTTTTGGGATGATTTGTTAAGCAACAGTTGCTAACTGATGCAGAAGGCAAGATGATTTTTTCTACGGGATATTGAGGAAAACTTTAACTTCCTATGATCAAATCAAAGTGTATAGGAGACTCTATGATCCAATATGGTTCCATATAGGAAGATTTTACATAAGTAAAGATGAGAGAAGAAAAAATAAGATGGAAGAAGAAAGAAAGCCAGGCAAGAATAGAACTTGCCTTGGAGCTGTGTTGATACAGCAAGAACATTATTTTTATTTTGGTATCCATATCTCAGGTGGGAATCAGGGATGATTGTTAAGAAGTTGACACTTATTATGAATTTACAGAGATAAGAAATGAGTTGGTCAGATTAACAACAGGAAGAAGAACTGGCAAAAAGCTTTTCCAAGCATAGGTTTCAGCTTGAGCAGAAGCCTAGAGGCGTTTGTGCTTGATACATTTTTAATACATAAGCAAGTGTCCACAGCCATCCCTCAGTGCTCTGCTTCATTACCATCTTTAAAAAAAAAAAACACCCAAGATGTCTAGGATGCCAGCTGCCAGCTTCCCCCACACTTCCTCTCCCCTTCCTTTAACCTACAAAAACACTGTCTGCCGGTAAGTTGTAAGTCATTTTGCAGAGGAAATTGGGTGTGCAAATCCTGAGATTAGACAAACATCCCTCATTAAAAGTTGTAATCCACTGGCCCTCCACGTTGACACCTTAATTCTGAACCCTTAACAGCCTGAGCACACTCAATAGCCCTGAACAGCTCCACCTTCTTCATCTCATTCCCAGTTCCCTCCCCCTCCTTGCTTGAGTCGCCACCAGAAAATGACACAGTCTTCCAGATGGGGTAACAGGGCCTTCTCTTACTTGCAGTGATAATAATGTTTTCTCAGTTTTATTACAGTCTCTTGAGAGTGGGACTGATTTGCATATTCCCTAACACTTAATTAAGGATGTCACCTTCCCAGTGCCTTGAAAACAGTTTGCATTTTTTTCTTCCTCCCCGGGCAGACCTCCAACAGTTACCTCCCACATTTTCTGCTGCAGTTCTTTTTATTACTTTAATGACAAATAATTGGACAGATTCTGAGTAATGAGGGTGAGAGCCAAAGGACTGTTGCAAGGGAGACGGCTGCATGTTACAAGACACTTTTAGTGGTCTCTAAATCAGACAGACAAGTAGAGTAATGATCATCTTGCCGTAATGAGACACAATTAAGAATCACTGCGGCAAATGACAGAGCAGTTCATTGAACAGTAACCTCCTTCCTCACGTTCTCTCTCCCTTTTTTTTTTCCAAAGGAGATCGAAGCTTAATTATAGCATCGCCATTTGCAATGCTATCCGTAAGATTGTGTCAGCACTTCCAATACGAATCACATATTTTCAAGGGTTTATTACTTACACACAAAATACTGGCTCCATTTTGAAATTCAAGGTGTCAGATCTTGATCTAAGAGAGTCAGAAAATATAGATTCTCAATGTTAGGAGAGGTCTTACTGGTGCTCTGTTTATATCTGATCCTTGAATGCTACGTTTAGATTAACCAGATTAGGGTGTTTGGGGGGGATTTCTAAGGAAAGGCCCTTTTGTCCAGTGTTCCTCAAACTTTGGCATATGTCAGGACAATAGGCAGGCCTTATTACAGCGGATTGCCTTGCTTCACTGCAGGTTTCTGATTCAGCAATTTGGGATAGAGTTTATATTTGTGAATAGGTCCCTGAAGATGCTGTCAGGCTGGTCCAGGTACCATATTTTAACAGCTGTTCCATTTGTCTTTGCCATTAATGGGGATCAAAAACAAAACTCCAAACCATCAAACCATAGATCTCAAAGGTTAGTGATATTGCTTTTTATTTAAAAGACTATATCAAAAACCATGTAGAAAATAAAGTTCCCTCCAGAAACCCACCCAGTGACCCCTCACTACTATAAATGGTGACTATTCTTTTTTAGCCAATTCTATAACAAGATAAATTAAAAATTAAATGTATGCTTGATGAACCACTGAAATTTCAGTTGATAGAATTCTTTTTTTTTTCCATTTTACTCTACAAGTCTTTACTTTCCTTTTCCTAATAAACTGAATGCTTTTTGGAATATTTTGTCATTCCCTATATAAGTTCTCCTCCTCCAGAGCTACCTCTGTCTCTCAAAAATACTATGTTTACAATGGTTAAACATTCCTAATTAAAAACATAGTGAAGTAATAATAAATATTAAAAAGTTTTCCCAAAGTCATAGAGATTTTGTGTAATGGTAGAAACATCTTTCTGGGTGCTTGCTCTACTGACTTACAATATATTTATTTTATATTTCTGAAAGAACTGATTTAATGCCATTGTACTTAATTCTAATTCTTCTGTGATTGTTTCAGAGCAATGCAATTTGCTGACATATGCCAACATTTGAGAAACACTGGTCAAAAAGGTGTTAAAATTCTGCCTCAGAATGTAATATTAAGTAAACCTAACATTTAAGGATCAGATTTAAATAGAGTACCTGTAAGAATTTTTCTAACACTGAGGATCTCCATTTTCAGGGAAGTAACTTTTTTCTTCTTTCATGGCATTTACTAAACCTACCAATTTTTCTAGCATCATGAAGATGTCACATAAAGACAAGTTAGTGAATAATTCAAAATAAAATATTGTGTAGATTAGTAAAATTTATGAAATTCAGATGCCCAAAGTTAAACATGTACTTGTGACTGTCACCTACAGGAACATAAGAGATCCTGAAAATACACTCAGTGGTTATAATAGTCAGGATAGGTTAAGTTATGCTGTGGTAACAAAACCAATAAAAAAGTTTCATACAGGTTTAATTTTCTGCTCATGTAAAATCTACTGTGGGTCCAATTGAAACCCAGGGCAATGTTCCTCCATTTAGGAACTCAGCCAACCAGGCTGCTTGGATTTCCTGGTCCCTCCATCTCAGCTGAGACCTCCTCAGTCATGTTGGCAAGGGAAGACAATGATGAAGGGCTGTGTATTGGCAAAGAAAGCTTTAACTCAGCAGTGTCAGCCTGTATGTTGTATGGGCAGAATGAGTCATATACCTCCACCCAATTCCAAAGTGGTAGGGAAAGATAAACCTCTTAACATGTCCAGAAGAAATGTTGAATAAATATAAGCACTAGAAGGCTCTACCATAGTGGTTCATACAAAATTTCCTTTGTCAGTACCCTACATAAAATTAACTATTCTACCTTAAGTCTATCTTCACTTTCTAATTGTGTAGTATGAAATTTTTGTTATTCTTGTTAATTGTTTCTATTCTGCACTTTTATCATTGAAACATAAATTAAAGCCTTAATCATCCTGGACATACATAATTGACCATAGTTTACAAAGTGTGTGTGTGTATGTTATGCAAATATATATATATGAATAGTATATATACACATATAATAATATCAGTTAATATAATCCTGCATAATGTGTATGGAAAAGTGTTACTTTCAGAAAATGGACTCTATTTGGTTTAGAAACTTCCTTCAGTTTTCCTAGTTATATAAGCACTGAATTAAGATCCTAAACCTAGATTTTCTGAGTAGGTGCTATATTCATTTCACTGTACCATATTATCATCTTTGCTGGAACTCTTTAAGATTATTTCTCTCAAATAATAAAGTCAAATTTATTTAAATATGGAATATTTTGGGTCTGATTTGCCTTAGAGTTTCAGACTCAATTTAGGGTGTTTATGAGGCTTGGAGTTGTTTTGTTATAAGGTTGCTTTAGAACTCATTAGTTAATAACTTCCTTAAAAGTCTAAAATGCATTCTGATTTTATCCCATTTTATTTGATCCTCGCATGTGCTTTTAAAATTCAAGATTATTGGCCATTAAATTAATTTTATTAAATTCCTGTAATTACAGGGTCTTAGCTAATGCAGTTCTAATATGTGCCATTTGTACTTCTTTACCAGTAAATTGAGATCTGTCAACTTTTATGGTGTCATTTTATAGTTCCTTTTACCCCAGAACTTTAGTGGTTTTTACATTAGCTTTAAGAGAAACTAAATTCCTTGGAACTAGGTATTTGCTTTTTGACCAAGAGAGAAAATGAGGCCTGCTGGGGGCCCTATTGCAACTTCTCTGAACCAGTTGCTCCCCTGTTGGTTCTGGTAGCATAACCAACAACATTAAGAATAGATTTTCTCAAATCATAGTAAACCATAAATGCAATTGTAAGTTATAATGTCCACCCACAAAGTCCAATATATAAAAATTAGACTTTTTTTTTCCTCTTTAGCTAACTCAGGCTAGATACTTTTATAAGCTCCTGTTCCAGAGAGTGGTAGAAACTTAACTTCATTGTATTTCGAGTAATGGTACTAGGCACTCTCTGTGCCTCCTCTGTACACCCTTGACATTCACCATTCTAGTTATGTCTTACTGCCAACTTCTACAGCTCTCCAATTGAGGATTCACTTGCTGATGCACAGCCACGGCAAAATGGAAGTCCTGAAGAGTAACCCTCAAACAATTATGGATTGAAGTTAGAGAAAATATATTCCAGCTTTCTGGCCTCTCAGGTGGGAAACTGAGGTATATTCCACACTTTCCATAGAATCCTATTAAAAGCAGTTCAGAGTTTTCCATAGCAGTAACCAGTTCATGAATGCATACTTCTTCTTCCTTGTTTCATTTCTCCAATTCTCTATGAGGAATTCCCACAACCAATACCCAAATATGCCTCTTACACTCAGATCCATTTCTCAGGGAAAGGGAAAGAGGACCAGTCTAAGATATATAGGCTCCCAATTTTCCCAGAACTACATCTAAGTTCCATTGGCTCTCAGAATGTCAAAACACAAATAGAGGGCTTGTATTTTATGAGGTTGAATCTCAAGTATGAAAAACCCATGGTCTAAGAAACAAAGGAAGGAAGGAGAAGTGGCTCTGCTTTTCAGCATCCCAGAGACCTTGGGAACGGTGTGCTTCTCATCCCTTCAACTTTTCAGTCTGGTGGTCCTAATCCCCACGTATGTAGACACTTCTATCAAGGAAAACAATCAGAGTTTCACTCCATATAAAGTTAAGACTTCTGGCTGATCATGTGAGCTCCTTGTACTAGCAGGCCAGGAGACACAAACAGGAGTTACCACACTGGCACTGGTAACTGACAAAGAATACGTCTGGCATTGAGATACTCTACTAGGGTATCTCTTGGTACTCTAACCTTCATTTTAAACTGTAAGTAGGCAAGTAGAGAAACTATAGACTTATAGGTGCCTGTACCCTCTCGGTTATGGAGATAAGTGTCACTCAGTTAAGAAAGCTACCTAGACCAGCAGAAGTATGAGCAAAGAATAAGAAGAGTCTAGGATAGATGATAAAAAATGAAAATATTATTATCAATTATGGTTTAGGGCTTAAGAGAAATTGTAGGTCCTGTGGTTTGACCCACAAATCCTCCTAATATAAATTCACCTAGGAATCATGACTGGAGAATCCTGGAGTATTGGCGCCTAGATGCTGGCTGGAAGGAATGGAGTGCGAGACACAAGTGTATCTGAGCAGTACAAGAAGTGACTGTGTTAGACATTCTTTTCGTGCTCCACCCAATGCCTTTTAGCAGTTTGCTGAGAATGTTGATGTGACAACTTACAGATGGCCTTCTACTCTGTAGAAATTGATTGTATTTGATGAGATCTTAAATATCATCTTTTATCTTAAGGAGGGCCACAGACAAAGGCTGAGTGATGTAAGAGTACCAAAGATCAACACCCTCCTCAAAGAAACACAACTCCATTGTACAATTCATACTCAGGAGCTCTTGTACTTGTGAGATTATATCCTTGCTTAGTTCTTACTCCCTCTTTACCCTGATTTATTCCCTCTTGCACATAACTTTTCTTGGGCATTCTCTTAATTCATCACATATACTTAAATCCCTGCCGGAAAGTATGCTACAAGGAAATTTGAACTATGACAATTTTACTCAGTAGATGCTTTTTTGAGCTTTATATAGCTTTACAGTGAAAACATAAAAGACTGTCTCATTTTCGAAAATGATAGGACAAACCAAAGGTGTGTTTATTAGAGTTTAATTCGCATATTTTATCATCTGTCATACTCAAGGTCATATTTGAGAACTCTCTATTTTTGGGGGGTAGGGGTTAACTGTAGCCCTATATATAGCTAAAATAATTTGCCTGAATAATATTACATTTGAAAGGTAGGCTTGAGATCATCTTTGATTTTGGAGATAGTAATTGGAAATAGCTAGAGACTTTGGATTCATTCTACAGATGTAAGGAAATACAGAAGGATAAGTTGGAGTACCTGGACATTTTGTGTGTATATGAAACAGATGCCCATCTTTCTATCTTTACCTACTATTTTAGTCAGCCTTTTGTCATTATGAAAAAAAGGCCTGAAAAGAAAAAAAATGTAGAGGATTAAAATTTTATTTTGGCTCCTGGTTTTAGTGGTTCAGTCCATGGGTGGCTGTCTCCAAAGCCTAAGCTATGACATTATGACAGAAGAGTGTGAGAGGAGAGGAGCTCAGAACATGACAGCCAGGAAGCAGAGAGAGCTCTGTTCAGCCAAAACAAAATGCAAACCCCCAAGGCCCACCCCTAGTGACTTACCTCCTCCAGCCACACCCCACCTGCCAACAGTTACCACAGGGGATCTATATCAGTGCTTATATCATATCATGATCATATCAGTGAACATCCACATCAGTGGACCAATCACTGATAATGGGTCATGCTTCTCATAATTCAATCACTTTATCTTAGAAAATCCTTGCATTGTGTTATACATAAACTTTTGAGAAACATAAACCTCCTACGTACCCACCTACCTACCACTTTCACCTGTATTTATGCTTACAAAGTCTCTTTTGTTAGGTCAATATAACCACTTATTGCTAGTATAAAATTAGCAAAACACTGTGAAAAAATGCTGGGTGAGAGAATTTCAAGAAAATGCCTCAGTATCATCCTCTGGGGTTGTTGATTAGTAAGTGCTGATTGGGTAGGCTGCTCCTTTTCAATTCTCACTCAGCTGCAGTGCTTGGTTTTATTCTGCCATACTTATTAGGCCACCTAGTCTTGACAACCTCTCTAGTCTTCATTGTTGGAAGGGTTCCCCTATATGACATGCTCTATGCATTTCTGAAAAGTTTTCGATATGTTTCTCAGAGAGTGTCCTGCTGTTCTTATCTCTGATTATCCCACATGTCATTTTCTCTCTCTTTTCCTCATTCACTGTTCTGTATGGTCAGCTCTATTCATTTATCAACCATCACCTTAAATATTACATACATGAGGAAATTGTTAATTATTTGTAGGTACTATTATATTTTGATTACATAGAACCTTACATTTTAATTCTTTCAATTGCATTTTAAACCATTTGTTGATGTCAAAAATTATGTATTCAGTTCTGTATTCATACTGCCTAACACAGAGTCTAATACATAGCAAATGTTAAGAAATGGTACTTGATATTATTGCCGCTGTTAAAAGTAGAGACAGAGAAAGTATTTGGATTCTAATCATCTAAGTTCCCAGTATCAAAAGCTCAGACACAAACACCTTTACTGCTCATTACTGATAAATAACCACAGCCATCATATAAACATATTTACATTTTCCATTCTTCCACATCTATTGTTGATAAATGGTCCATGTTACAATGCAAATCAGTGTAGTTATTGCATGGGGAAATGGCAAATGATCTTGCAAACTATGCAGGATTTCATAAAGTTGATGAAAGTGATGTTGGAGAACTACTCAATTCAACTTAAAGCCATTGAAAAACGGCTTACCAAATGAAGAGTGGAGAAGATAAGCATGCAAAGATAGCACTTCAAACAAGAATAATTAGTATAATAAAGATCAAGAGAAACCATGAGGAAAATGGTTGACATTTGAGTATTTTAATACAAATTACCTACTTTACAGCAATATTGCAAAAGTGATATGGGAAATAAAAAATATTCTTTCAACATTATATATTTTTTAGTTGTACAAAATAATATGAAATTTTAAAAAATACTTTTAAGTTTCATTTTCAAGATGCCCAGCCAAAATATTTTCTCATTGTTTACCATAAGATTTTGGTTCCCATTTTAAATGGATTCATGTTAAGTCATCTTTGTGATACCAGACATTTTCATATATTGGGAAATTCTTGAGGTTTCAGGGACAAAGCTAGAACTAAATTATGGCAATTGCAGGTAGGTGACAGGACACTCTTGAGAATGAAAGGGAATACACATAATAGTCATATAACAGGTACAACCTGAAATTGACCTAGGCAAAGAAAACATACAGCTACCTTGTTTTAAAGAGATATATGTGTAAAAAAAAACTATGGATGAATTTTTTTTCTGATGGTATAAACAATCTGCTACTGTAGTGAATTCCCTACTGAAAGTATTTGGCCAGAATGTATCATCAATGATAGTAATGAATATCTGAGGATCCATTTCCAATGTGACTCATCAGATTTTCCAACTCTTATCCATCTCCAGGAGCACAGCTCCTTTGATATATACTTAAAGCCAAGTAGGATATGGCCTAGCTATAGAGAACCTTGGTATATATAAATACATAAAGGTATTATGTCTTTGTGTCCTGCTTGCCTTGTGTACCTACTTGATGAATGGTGTAGTAGGAATTTGATAAACATTCTTGCTAGCCTTTATCAAATTTCATCATATTCCTTTTCTGAGTAACTCATTCTACCATTTTACCTTTGGTTGAGTCTTAGATTTCCCTAGTTACCTACTACAACCACTACCCAGCCTTATGGAACTAGATTCACATAGGTGATAATGGAGGGAGGACTTAAGGTCAGAGATAAAGTAAAGACAAAATTTAAGTATCATAAAATGTATAAATGAAAAAACTAGAAGATTTTATTAATTGTTTAGTATTTTAAAGAGCAGATGCCTCCTATTCTTCTATAAATAGAAAACTGAATGAAATCTCTACCATTCCCTTTAAGCATTGGGGTGCACCAAATATTTAAGAGAAATTTAACAATTTATTCTACTGTACTTCTGGATTAAAATGGTAGCCTGAAAGCATTAGTCTACTTAATTTATTTTCATTTCTTCATTTATAAGCAATAAGATACTTATAAGCATGGAAGCAACCATTTAATATCTGGCTATCTACAAAACCTAGAATGAAGTTATATTTCCTCATGATCCCTGCCTCTATCTAGCTATCCTAAATTCCACCACATTCCCAGCATACTTAGAGAAAACCTTATCTGCAGATAAAATAAAACAGCAGTACCAGCAACAATGAAAACTCAGAAGATAATAAGGAAAGGTGTAAAAAAGTGGGAACTTCAAATGATCCTGTGTTTTCATTCTCACTTTTTGCCTCTCTTTTCCATTCCACCTGCTGTGGCTCCTACCTCTCATTGCTTTTTGCAATTGGCATTACCTCTTTTCTAATAAGCAACTTTTCTTCTGCATATTCTAGGGGTAACATCTCTTTTCTGTTGGATGTCTGAACCTTCCATTACTATAGTCTTGAGAAAACTATAAACAATGTTTAACCTATTGAGAGCTTGCTCCCTGAACAGAGGCAAACTATGAACTTGATGAAGAGCATCTACAAAAAACATATAACTAACATCACATTTAATGGTGATAACTGATTGCTCTCACCATTGGGTCAACTATAAAGCAAGGATGTCCATTCCCTCTACTCTTATTTGAAATAGTGTTGGAAGTTCCAGCTACTGAAATGAGTCAAGAAATAACGAAAAAGATGCACAGATTGTAAAAGGAGAGATTAAATCATATCTATTTGCAGATGACAGGATTTTCTACATACAAAATCCCAAGGGATCTAAAAAAAAGGATACCTAAAACTAATAACTACCGCAGGGTCATAATATAGACAAGACCACCACAAAAAAATCTTAATGATTTTAAAAATATCCTAACAACAAACATGTGGAATCCAAAATAAAAAATACTGCTTATAGTTATTCCAAAGTAAATTAAATACACAAAACAAAACACTCTTAGTATCTGTATTCTGACAATTACAAAATGCTGATGAAAGAAATGCAAGAAGACCTAAATAAATGGGGAGACATGTGATGTTCACGAACTGACATGGTAACCAAGTCAATTATTTCAAAATTGATCTACCAGTTTGCAATTCCTATTAAAATCCCCACCAAAGGCTTCTCTGGACATAGAAAAGTTTATTCTAAAATTTATTCAAGAAAGAAGAAGCCCTGGAATAGCTAAAGCAACCTTGACAAAGAAAAATAAAGTGGGAGGACATGCTCTATTACATATTAAGTCTTAGTGTATAGCTGTAGTACTCAAGAAAGTATTTTATTGACAGAAGGAGAGACCCATAGATCAATGGAACAGAATAAAGCATCCATATATATGCTGAACTGATTTTGGAAAAGGTCCAAAAGCATAACTAAAGGTGAGATAGCCCTTCCAACAAATGGAACTAGAGTAATTTCACATAGAGTTGGTTTCCAACAGAACCTTGATTCAAACCTCACAATTAAGCAAAAATTAACTTCAAATGAATTGTGTATTTATTAATAAAATTTAAACATAAAAATTTTGGAAAATTAAAACCTAAGAAAAAGGCTTTGGGATCTTGAATTAGGCAAAGATTTTAGATTTGATATTGGATGCATGAAAAAAAAGGGAAAAAAACTTTGATAAATTGGACATTTATAAAATAAACTTTTGCTCTTCAAAAGCTTATTTAAAGTAGCTAAAAAGGCAAGCTTGAGACTGGGAGAAAGTATTTACAAACTACATATGCAATAAAGGACTAATCTATAGAAAATGTAATGAACTTTCAAAACTCAGCAATAAAAAATTCAATTAGAAAATGGGTAAAAAACACATAGAGACATTTCACTAAAGAAGATGTACAGACAGAAAATAAGTACAAGAAAAGATCATTAGCCAACGAAGATACGCAAATTAAAGAACTATGCATCTCTCGGAATGACTAAAATAAGAAAATAGTAACAACACAGTATACTCCTGAAGACGTGAAGAAACTGGTTACACATACATTGCTGGTGGTCACATACATTAGCACAGCTGTTTTGGAAAGTAGTGATGAAAAGTCTGGCAGTTTCCTTTAAAACTAAACATGCAACTATTATAGGAATTATAACACCAGTGATTACAGGTGTTTATCCCAAAGAATGAACACTTGTTAATGTGAAATCTGTACATGAATGTTCATAGCAGATTTACTCACAACAGCAAAAAAGTGGAAATAATCTGATGTCCTTCAGAAGGTGAATGGTTAAATAAACTGATATGAACATACCATGGAATAATAACCAACAATAAGATGGAACAAAATATTAAGTATATGACAACGTGGATGAATTTTCAGAGAATTGGTGTTGAGTTAAAAAAAATCCAAAAAGTTCTATAATGTTTGAATTAATTTATATAATATTTAAAAATGATAAAAATTTTAGAAATAGAGAAGAGATCAGTGACTTTTAGGGTGTGGAGGGGGCTGGGAGGAAGGTAAAAGTTTCTTAAAAGGCAATAGAAGGGATGTGACAATATAACTGTCCAGCATCTTGACTGTGGTAGGGAATATACAAACCTATACACATAATAAAATTGCATAGAACTAGACATACATACACACACATGGACACACAGCAGTCCATGTAAAACTGAGGAAATCTGAAAAAGACTATTGGATTGTCAATGTCCTGGTAATGATATTATTTGGGAGAAATAGTATGAAGTGTGCTTAAGTTCTCCTTGTGTTATTTCTTACAATTGCATATGAATCCAAATTATCTGTAAATACTTCAATTTTAAAAATTCTTGAAAAAATGTGATTGGGATTCTCAGAAAGTCAAAATATTATATCATCAATAAGATAAGAATAGGTTGAGAAGAAATGAGATATCAGATAAGTCATAAATATTCTTGTAAAATGAAAACATGATTGTCAAAATAAACTTAGAGAAAATTTGAAAGATTCCACAATGTAGAGAAAAAATAAAGAGAAATAAAATACTAAGTGTGTGTATGGGGGGGCGGGTATTGAAGGTCAGTCCTGGAGTCCAAACATACTCAGAGTATCATGTTTTGGATCTTCAATATTCCCCAAAGTCCAATATGCTAAAAGGTTAGTTGCCTGCTAATGGTGCTCTTGGGAGGTGATGGAATGTTTAAGAGGTAGGGCCTCTTTGGCAGAAGCCAGGTCATTGAGGGCATGTCCTGGAAGGGGATGTTTGCTCCTGAGCTCCTTTCTCTCTCCCTCTCCCTCTTTTTTTCCCCCTCTCTGTCTGTCTTTTGCACAACGAAGTGCGCAGTCTTCTCCACCACAAACTCCCCCCGTAATGTTCTGTCTTGCCATAGGCCCCAAAGTAATGCCAAGCATCCATGGACTGAAACTACCAGCCAAATAAACCTTTCCTCCTTACAAGCTCCTTATGTGAGGTATTTGTCACAGTGACCAAAAGGTGACTAACACACATGCATACACACACAGCACACAGAATGAAAAAAGGGAGAAAGTACAGGAGGAAAGTATTAAAGAAGTCATTGAACAAAAATCCCTGCTCACTATAAGAGATCAAGAGATCTTTTTTTATAAATTGACTTTTTAAAAAATAAATAACAGTGGAATGCATTATAATTTGTACTACACACCTACAGCACACTTTTTCATATCTCTGATTATATAAAAAGTATGTTGACACCACTTCGTGTCTTCATACATGTACTTTGGATAATGATGTCTATCACATTTCACTGTCCTTGCTAACCCCTGCCCCCTCCCTTTCCCTCCCACCCCTCTGCCCTATCTAGAGTTCAGTCTATTCCTCCCATCCTCCCTCTCCCTACCCCAGTATGAATCAACCTCCTTATATCAGAGAAAACATTTGGCATTTGTTTTTTGGGGGATTGGCTAACTTCACTTACATTATCTTCTCCAGTGGCATCCATTTACCTGAAAATGCCATAATTATATTCCCTTTTATTTCTGAGTAAAATTTCATTGTGTATATATGCCACAGGTGGCAAAAACATGCATTGGAGAAAAAATAGCTTCTTCAACAAATGGTGCTGGAAAAACTGGAAATCCACATGCAACAAAATGAAATTAAATCCCTATCTCTCACCATGCACAAAATTCAACTCAAAGTGGATCAAGGACCTAGGAATTAAACCAGAGACTCTGTGTCTAATAGAAGAAAAGGTAGGTCCTAATCTTCATCATATGGGATTAGGCCCCAACTTCCTTAATAAAACTCCTATAGTTCAAGAATTAAAACCAAGAATCAATAAATGGGATGGATTCAAACTAAAATTTTCTTCTCAGCAAAAGAAACAATCTGTGAGGTGAACAGAGAGTCTACATCCTGGGAACAAATTTTTACCCCTCACACATCAGATAGAGCACTGATCTCTAGAATATATAAAGAACTCAAAAAGCTAAGCACCAAAAAAAAAAAAAAAAAAAAAAAACCAAAACCAAATAACCCAATCAACAAATGGGCCAAGGACCTGAACAGACACTTCTCAGAAGATGATATACAATCAATGAACAAATATATGAAAAAATGTTCATCATCTCTAGCAAACAGAGAAATGCCAATCAAAACTACTCTAAGATATCATCTCACACCAGTCAGAATGGCAGGTATTATGAAGATAAACAACAATAAGTATTGGCAAGGATGTGGGGAAAAGGTCCACTCATACATTGCTGGTGGGACTGCAAATTGGTGCAGCCAATATGGAAAGCAGTACGGAGATTCCTTGGAAAACTGGGAATGGAACCACCATTTGACTGAGCTATCCTTCTCTTTGGTCTATACCCAAGGACTTAAAAACAGTATACTACAGGAACACATCCACATCAGTGCTTATAGCAGCACAATTCACAATAGCTAAACTGTGGAGCCAACCTCGATGCCCTTCTGTGTGTGAATGGATAAGGAGAGCAAGGGATCTTGAAATAAGAGTCGGAAACCACTAAGCAAGATGATTTTAAAAACAAACAAACAAACAAACAAAAAACACATAGAGTTATTCTGAGCAAAACAAAATAATTCTTTTTTTTTTTTTTTACTTTTTACATACAAGACAATAGTGGGAACAAAGTAATTCTAAACCTGCAAGAATTTGGGACATCGACTTCTAATTCGTTCTTTCAGAAGAAATTACTCAAGGATATATTCTAGCACTCAAAGGAGAGAACTTGTTAAAATTATGAATCCAATAAGATGAAATCCTAAGAGGGCATCTGAGTAGCAGGATTACCAAATAACTAGTCAAAATCAAAACATGGTGTTAGTGGGATCTAAATAAAATCACTTCAAAGATGGGGATGTGTATCAAATAAAAGAGAACCTGAAGAACCTGAAAAACATTAGAGACACATGATAAAAAAACACTATATATATATATATATATATATATATATATATATATATATATATATATACACACACACACACACACACACACACACACAATAAGAAATGCCAGGGGGAAAAATATACAAGTAATGGCCCCAATACAAAACAAGCCAAAATGTGGAATGATTTTAATTTATGTACAAGAAAAGAAAGGAGAAAGTTCACCAACTATTTTAATTTTGACTAGAGACAGTGACTCTGCATTAGGAGCACTGTGATTTAGATTATAGAAAGCAAAATGGTGATAAAGGAACTTCAAACTATGAAAGATAACACCAGCATGCCCCTTGACTTCATAGCAAATGGTATTTATATAGTTATAATGCTGTTAAGATATTTTAGTGCTGTAAACTTTTATAATCAAACTGTAGTCAAAACAAGAGCTATAATTAAATGTTTAAGACAGATTGGCAGGTGACAGGGAGAGAAGGACAAATATGCTTAAAATTCTTATTTTACAAATTGGGGATTTTGTGTAAATTAAAAAAAAAATGTATGGAAGACGAAATGAGAGGCTACGGATTTCTCTCATAGTGAAAAAGTAACTGTTCAGAGCACTAAATAGAGATATAACCATCAAAAGTTGAGAGTGGGGATGTTATAAAATGACCCTTTTTCAATCTTCCTATGATGTAAAACTAGACTGTCTAAAGTTTGTATAAGAATTAGTCTTAACAAGAAATTATTCAAATCTATGTCTAACTCTCCAAATCTCTAGACATAGAAATAGTTAAACATGATCGTCCTTGGAGAGTGGAGTAGAAAATGATGAAGTGACAGACTCTCACTTTATTTTATAAGGCAGTCTATTCTATTTGATTTTCTCCTACATGCATACATTACATTGATCAAGGAAAAAGTATCATACAAGATTCTCTAGCATAACCCCATGGGAGACACTGGCCAAGTATCATTGTGCAAAGGGATGTAAAGTAATACAAGGGGTACATACTTAGGAAACATCTGTGATTGCAGTGAAATGTTGAGAAGGGAACAATAAAAGCCACAAATGAGGATCACAACCCAAACACCACATGTGGGAACACCTGTGTTAATTCTGATAGATTTGCTAGTCACAGTGTGACCTAATTCATCACTAAAAAAAAATCCTTTTATTTATCAGGAAAAATAGATTTTCTTTCCTTTGAGATATTAATTTCACCTTATGTGTATAGGTCTATGTACATATTGAGTTTAGGATGGAGATTAGATGATTGCTGGGTGATTTTAGTGTGATGGCTTTGACAGTCTTCAGGCACTCTACCTTTACAGTGGAGAGTTATTCTATGTGTACACATAATCAACTCCCATGAGAGACCTGTAAAATAAATTATCTCTACTCTGATGCATGCACACATTGAATTTGATTTCTAGAGCCTATTCATTTGTTTTTATTCATTCTTTTTAATACATACCTCTGCTTACATTTGCAGGTTTGCCTCCATCATACTCCCTCCAACTCTGTGAAAAGTTATCTGATCTTGGCAGCTTCTTTGATGGCCTGTTCACTGATGTGGGGTCCTCAGAGCCTACTGCTAGCATGCAGGGAGCACATGAGGTCTAGCTTCTGGGCTCTGTGGTTTAAAGCAGCCTGAAGTAGCTCAGTAGGTGGAGCTCAGGTGCCACGCTCACATCCTACCTTTGGTTGGACATGCTGCTGATTTCAGCCAAACAGCAGTCTCCATTCAGTCCTTTACATGCAGGAAAATATCTTCTGAGATGAAACTCACACAGATGTGAATAATTACGGCGAGAGAGCAATTCCTGGGGGGAAGGTTTTTGGTCCATTCTGTAAGAGGAGATGGACAAAGCTCCTTTGGCAGCCGCTGCTAGGAGGATTTGGGGTTATTGGGGTAAACTACAGAAGTGAAAAATGGTTTCTGATCAGATTTACTATACCCTTCTCTCCCTTAGGAATAGAAGTCTATGCTATATTTTGATTATTCTGGCAAGCTATAGGTCTGCATGCTTTGTATGTTTAAAAGCTTCTTTTATTTTAAGTACATGAACTCTGGAGTCAAATTCTGGCTGAACTTATAAGAACTTATAAGCTACTTAACCTTACACAGGTAAGTTATATTCTCAATGCACCTATCACCACATCTGTTGAATGAGGAGAATGATAAAAATACTCATGATAGAGGATTATTGCAAGAAAACGAGACAACCTGTGTTCAGTGTACATACACAATGCATATAATCAATAATAATTAATAGAGATCGTGACTGTTTTTCCATGAAATTAACACTAGATACAGAAGATGTGTAGGAATGGCTTGATGTTGGCAAAATGTGAATGGGGGCTTGAAAATGAGAGGACAGTGAGAAAATAGCTACAAAACTTTGGGTTTTTTTTCTGGACTTTCCTGCACTTTTTCATACTCACTCATTTACACTGTCTCATGAAGAATTGGCGTGACAAAGAGAGAAAGGCAGTTAAATAAACTTGGGATGTGGCCATAAATTTGTAGTGTTTTCAAACCAGATTATAGTAAAACAATATATTTTATTCAGTAATTTTTACAAATCTAGTTATGTAGGTGAATAAAAACTGACAAAGTGTCTTTGAGAGCCAAAAGTTTTTATTTGCAAGAGTTGACTTTATGGCTTTTAAAGGTCCCAGCATAAGACCGTTTAGGATGCAAGTTTGTGCTGTAACGACAGATTACAAGAGAAGTCTGGGAGACTCAGACAGTGTCCTCTCCACCGAGACTGGAAAAGATTAGGGTGACAACTTAATTTAAAGGCCAAAGGGCCATTATTAATCATTATTCTGGGACAAAATGAGGACTTACCTGGGCAAATCAGGACATGCAGCCACCTAGTCACTGTGATTGGGAAAGGGAAATTGAAGCTGGACCAGGAGGTAAAACCTGGGCACTGTGAGGAGGAAAGCAGGATCAGCAAAAAGAGCCCATCACCATCCCTTGCCAGAAATAGAGAGCTGTGGGGGACCAGAAATAACCAGCAGGGCATCCATCCATACTTGTCACCTGCCTGATGAGCCATGCAGCCCTTTGGGGAGAGCCTTCCAACAATATCTGCCAGCCTGCTGCCTTTACGTCATCCAGCAGAAGTAATGGCCACTGCTCCCATAGCCTTAGCTGATCCATATCCAAACTTCCCTATGTGGACATTTTCTTTGTCAATGGGCCAGGATACTCAGAAGCCTCTGAGAACACAGAGGCATATGGATGGGGGAGTACCAAGTATCCATACTTGGATGGAATTAGACCATGGAGCTCAGCTGCCATTATAGCAGATTCCAGAAGAATTTTCCAGCAATGGGAAATAGCAAGAACTGGGGAGACAATGGTGGGAAGTGGAAGATATTAGCTTACACACAGGAAGGCTTTGAGATCCACCAGAAAAAAAATCTTAATGCAAGCTTTTCCTAGCCTAAAAAAGCAACATAACTTAAAAATGAGTTTATCTTGCAGTACTGAAATAGAAAAAAAGAAAATAGGCATGCAAAAATAATCATAGTGGGCTTTCAGATTGTGGATTAGGGCTTTCCAGAAATTAATTTCCCTCAACAATTCATTGCTCCTCATAATTTCCCAGAGGTGAACATCAAAGTTACATGTTGATGGCTTTACTCTGGAATCACCATTGTAGGTTCTTATTTGACCTTAAGGATATTTCTTACTGGCTCTAAGCTGTTAATATTCATAATCACCCACTCTTAGAACCACCAGAAACCTTTTGGAAAACATTTCTTAGGGTGAATTATGTATTTATATGTAAAGCACCAGCAAACATCCTTGTGGCCATAACTTTTGGGTGTTTTCAAACCAGATTATAGTAAGACAATGTATTTTATTCAGCATATTTGTTTTAATCTAATTATGTAGGTGAATAAAAATTACTGCATGCTGGTGCATCTAATGTAAGTTATCTATTATTCACACCACATTTACTTTTAATATTCATGCAGATTCCCTTTGACATAACCTACTGTGTCACAGTTAATCCAATAAAGATAAAATATAGCTCAGCAAAACACCAGTCGATTCCAGCTTTCTGGTAATTATTAAAGACTATTTCACACTGGTTCCTTCAATCAATGTATTTCCCCTTGGATATGATGGTGCTCCTCTTTGAAGCTTTCAATCCTCCCAATGGATTCAGAGGAACACTCAGGACCTTTTTCAGTCTCTGGGTCTCAGAGATGGTTCAAAGAGCACAACAAGGCTTCACGGGTTTATCCTCAAAGGCTGACACTGTCTTTTTGATGTATGGTGACTTAAAAAGTCATCTCCGGCAAAGCATGTGTTTGCTACCAGTCTATCGAATCAGCCATTTATCAACTTATCTGTATTCACCCAGTGCACCTGCTAACAGCTCAAAGGAGAACACACACTGTCTCCTGCTGGACTGACTATTGATTGGATTCCCTCCTCTAATTTTATATTGTTTTGCTGCCCTGTGGATGAAGCAACTCCTTTACTGGATGAAATGAACATGGAACCCGTGAACTGATGCCCTTTGACTATTGTGTTCAAGAGCCCAGAGGGCAGCAGACTCTTCGCAGGTTGAGGACAGCTGGGCTGACAGAGTGGATCCAAGCCTTCCATTCCCAGCATGCCCTGCTTTTCACTTTTGTCCACCTGGCAGGCATTTCATTGTAGGGATCCTGTCAGGAGACTGTAGGGAGATCACGAGGAATTCCCAACCTTATAATCAGAAGCTGGGGATAACCAACATCTACCAGTGGATTAGACTTAGGGATACACTAACTCCCTCTCTGCCTCTTCTTAACTATTTCCACGCTTTAAGGAAACTTTCCTTTATATTCTGTAAACTTGAACATAACTCTAGCTGGGACATTTCCCTTTTCACTTGTCCTCCATGGCCTATTTTTAATTAAAATAAAATGAGGCTACCTCACTGCATCATGAAAATCATCACCATTTATGAAGCCCTTCCTCATTAATTTAATCTCTGGTGTGGTCATATAATTTGATTAATATTGTGTCTAATGCTTTAACTATAGAAAAGACAATTTTGATGGATTCTGATGAAAAAGGACAAAGACAAGGTCAATATTTTCTCTATGCAATATTATATATTGTAAGTAGAGCATTTATTATTTGGGGATTGCAATTTTAGTTGTAACATGAAATGAATCTAAGAGAGATTATGTCTGCTCCTGGTTCCCTTCCTATTTCTATAGCAAATGCACTGATTCTGTCCACAATACTCTTCTTGCTTTGTGCACATTCTCTAGGTGAACTGATTCAATCATGCCTCCCATTATCATCTACATGCAGAAAACTTCTCCAGATTTCCTCTATCCCTAATTTCTCTGCTGGGCACCAGGCCCTATAGCTAACTCTGGAATAAGCGTTTCTATTTATACAGGTTGCAGGTGACTTAATCTCAGTATAATCAGTTTTAAACTCACTATCTTTATACCTGATTCCTTCTTAGTTCTTTGTCCATAGCATTGCTAGGTACCAAGTAAGTTTCTTATCACTGGAATTGATGCTCCAAGTATAATTAATCTCTAAGTAATGGCCATTAAGTCTCAATCTAAAACATTCTCTGTAGACCACCATATCTTTCTCAGGCTCCTTAACCCTAACCACTTCAATCAACTCTAAATCTAAACCATTATTCTTTATTTCCCACTTCTCAAAGGCAGACACTATCCTAGCTTCCTTATGATTGTTACTTTTTTTAAAAAAATAAAATTTAACCATAAAACTCATCTATATTGTTCCTGCCTAACTTCTTTATTAAAAAGTCTAACTTCTGTAATAAAAAGTCTAATTGCTTGCTTAAATTGTTTTATTGCTACCTATTTACCTTCAGAATAAAGTTCAAAATTGTTTTTAGCAATGTGTAGCAAACTGACTTTAACCAATTAAGTCATTCAGTAAGTACTGGGTTGTTTTTAATGAGCACTGATAGCCATTAGAGGCAGATGGAAGCTGGAATTTCCACCCTTATAACCTCCCCACCATGAAGCATATCCCATTCAAAATCAGTCTTAGGGTCAATTTCTGCCAGAGAGCAAAATTATAAGACTTACACTTCGAGATAGCTTATAATGAAGATATATCTATTAGTGTGAGGAAGACTAGATGTGCCTTTGTGGGCTTTGAAATACAGGAGAGGGCCACAGGCAAGGACCAAGAGTGACCTCCAGGAGCTAAAGGCAACATCCATTGGAAAGCCAGCAAGGAAATGGGGAGTTCAATCCCACAACTACTGGGAATTGACTCTGCCAGATAGCAAATGTTTTAGGAAGCTGTTGATTTCCCATAGCCTCTGGATAAGATCTCATGACTAAAGACACTGATTTCAGCCTTGTTACACCCAGAATAGGAAAATGCTTGAGCCCACCTAGACTTCTGACCTACAGAACTGAGACATAATAAATTTGTGTCATTTTAAGCTGCTAAATGTGATTATTTTTACAGCAGCAATATAAAACTAATATACTCATTATAAATAAAATGTAGAAATAAATTGTGATCAGTTCTTGCAATGGGCTATTATAGAACAATATTCAGTAAACTTTTGTTCATTGGTCAAATTTGATATCTACTTATTTTGGGAAATAAAGCTTTATTGGCACAAAGCCATGATTGTTTGCTTATGTTTTGTCTATGGCTGTATTTATTTATTTTTTGATATACATGACAGTAAAGTATATTTGACATGTTATACATACATGGAACATAACTCATACTAATTAGGATTCCATTCTTGTGGTTGTACATGATGTGGAGTTTCACTGATGGTGCATTTGGCTGCTTTTGAGCAATGGTAGCAGAATTGAGCTGTTGGCACAGAGTTCAATAGCCCTCAAATCTGAAAATATTTACTACATGATCCTTTAAATGAAAAGTTTGTGAGCCTGTGCTGTAGAGGAGTGAAAAGCAACAAATATTGTGGATGGATACCATGAACATAATGGTGAAAGAAGCTGGAAACAACAGAGAGTCTAATGCCTGATTTTGTTTATGTGAAAGTTTACAACTGGCAAAACTAATCTCTTCTTGCAGGAGTCAGGATAGTGGCAGCCATTGAGAAAGTGGGCAAGAAAGAATAATGGTTTGGAGCTGGATGTGAGGGAGTTCCAAGATAGTGGTTAAATGGCTTTGGGAAATTTGCACAAAGCACAATTTACTCACTTTTTTAGATGTACTTTATTCTTCAACAACAGCAACAACAACAACAAAAATTTCAAACAGTATTTCTTTACCCATCTGTTTAAAAAATATATTTAAAAAGCATAATTTAGAGGCCCCTAGTAACACTGAATCTAAAACTTTAAATATGTTTAGAATGTTCTCTTGAATCTATGCAAGAAATTCGAATGTCTCTAGTGGTTTCTCTACTTCTCTTGCACCGACAACCTTCACACCAACTGGGAACTTGTTAAGACTGAAGACTCTGGGCATTATCTCAAATGTGTCGAATCAGAATCTTATTAAAATAAGATCCCTTATTAAAATAAGATCCCAGATTATGCTTCACTACATTAAATTTGAGAAGTTCTGCTCTTATGGATTTGCTGGGTCACTGCATCATTTCTCTACATGACCAAAAAGGCAGCTCTTGGCAGCCTGCACTCCCCAAATGTGTCATGTGCACCCCGCAGGGCCACTCTGGAAGCAAATACCCCTGACCCTACTTCTTTGGTTAAAGTTGTCTGGTTTCTGAATCAGGAGAAGTTGGGGCCCACCTTGCTCTAATTTACATTTGCATGAATAAAATGACCCCTGATTTATCTTTGTTATAATAATAAAGGGAACAAACATGGGAAGCTTATCAGCCATAAATATGCCAACCTCTTTCTCCAGCACCTTGCAATTCAGGCCTCAGAGGGAATATAAACATATCCATGGATTAGTTTTGTAATCTCAAAGGGTCAGTTTTTCATCTTCAGAGAGTAGAAACAATGAGAAACGTTGTCTCTGGGAAAGTTAAGAGCTCCATCATATGAGAAATAAAACCATGTTTTCTCCTCTAGAAAACTGAAGAAAGGTCATATATCACAAAACCAGAGGTGGGAAAATAATAACACTGTTCCATTAGTAAAGAAGAATAGAAAAATGACCCTTGCTGGATAATAGTTCTTATGTTAATGACCCAGAAATCAAAAGGCAAGAAAGGAGTGTTAAGGGATTTTTAGCAATGTCCTGTGATCTAAATGTTTATATTCTTTACTACACGTTGATATTGCTTGAAAATGTCCATTGTACTGAATATAGTTGCCATTTGTTGCTCCTATCAACTCTGAAATTGCCTTGTATAGCTGAAAAAATAAATCACTCGAGGATGCAAAATATGAAAGCCCTGGGTTTGGGGGAGCAAGGACATTGAAGGAAAAGCACTGACCCTGCTCTATAAAGTAATGGAGCTATGCCATAAAACCAGAAATACCCTGTGGCAGTAGGTAATTGAGCAACCAAGTGGAGGATCAAAACTGGTATGTATTTCAGAATGGCCAAAAAGGTGGTTCTCTGTTAAAATTTAGGCTTTGTGATTTTTGTGCATTGAGATATAAACCCCTCAGTGTTGCTACTTCTTCAAAATAAATGAGTGAATGAGCAGACACAATAGTGGGTAAGCAACTGAACGGGTGTGATTCTGTCCTTAAAATCTGTGACAGAAACTACATTTCATATTGGAGTCAGGAAGATATGAAGAAGACTCTAGGTTCCTGTGAGTGTAGGATCTATAAACTGAACTACCCTGAGCCCACAAGAACTTTGTGTTCCTTCATGTTCCTCTAGTCTAAGAGGTGCAAAGACTTAGGCACTTGGGAATTGCTGGTGATTTTATAGAAAGTACTAGATTTAAGGGATGGTGATTTGAGCCAAACAACTACAAACCAGAGAGCAGGGCAGCTCCACTGATCTGTCTTCTCTCAGCTAAAAAGACAAGATTGTAAAAAGTGGCTGCTCAGGTATACATTAGTCATATTGTAGTGTGAGAAATTATCATGGAAGGGCTGGGCTTTCTTGTGTTTATGTAAAAGCTTGGCAATTATGACATATTCTTTCACATTCAAGAAGAAAAGGATACTGAATATATTTAATCTATATACCAGAATGCATTTCATTGGTCAATTATTAAAATAATTGTACTTAAAGAGAAGTATTTAGCTATGGTTCATTGTTTATATTTTGGTGCTCTTAATTTACCTTAAAACACTAAGTACTTGGTGTTTAAAATATGTGTTCTGATTTTACATCTAGGGGCAGTTGGTTGTTGTAAATTGTAATCTGCAGTTCAACAGCAGTCTACTAACATTATACAAGAAAGGCCACATTTCAGAGGTAACTGTTAGAGGCATATTTTTTAATCCACGTCTTTTATTCACACTGGCATTCTTTTTAATCAGCATAATGGATGCTAGAAATAGATTTTCATTGGAGAAACTGGTAACTTTTAATGAGCATAATGGGTATTAGCATTGGTTAAAATTAATGGCATTTAAGGTATGTGCACTGGCTGATATATTTTGTGATACCTAAAAGATCTGAGAGCTAGGACTTCTTCAAATTCATAGAACAGATGTAAAAGCTACTTCCTGTCAGCTTGCTAATGGGTGTTTATTTACTAAGTACATGAGCTACATGGTTAAAACATATTTATTTGGTACATATCTGTCCTATATATGTGATAACATCTTGTCTGAGACATGGTCTGAAGATAGAATAACTGTCCTTCCTGGACCTGAAGCACTTCAGCACTTGCCATTTTTTTTAAAGCAAATAACCAACAGTTGTTCATTACCAAATTTACTGAGATAAGTTTTCAATAATTGTGAAAACCTTATTTACATGCATTTTTCATTTCAATCAGTGTTCTATCATCAGATTGATATCTGGGGGGGGGAATGTTCAGATACTGGAGTTGGAGACCATGAGGGTGTTCACTTTTGGCAATTCCCTGGGTGACAATAGCTATCAGTTCCCAATTTGGTTTCCTGATGCACTTCTGTCTACTTAGACCCATCCCATTAGTCTCCATCTGTGGGATATGAAGATTAACCTTGCTCAGTGTTATGCTAGAGATTTGAATTGGAGATCAATTTCCTTTAGGGAAGAGACTATCAATCAATGTCATCCTTTTATTTATGCAATACCCACCACACGTACAGTATGGTTTCAAATCCTCAGAGAATTATCAAAATTGCCTACATTACAGTCCATGATCTCTTAGAACTCAGGGTCTATAGTGGCATAGAGGATTTGGTGTGTTTAATTCCATTCTCTAAAGCTAACCTTCAGTGACAGCTGTCTGTGGCTTCACTACTGCAGGCAGGGGTCCCATGTCCCATAAACTTTTTTTTTCCCATGCCATTCCTCCTTCCCTTCGTCTTTTCTTCTTTCATTTTTTCCCATTTCTTCATTCCTTTTACTTTCCCGCTATACTTTCCTTTCTACCTTCTCTCTTCCTTCTATCTTCCCTTAAAACAATGTGAGATTTCCCCTAAGACATAAAAGCTTTTAATCCACTGTTTGCTTTGTTTTCCTGCTCTTCACCTCATGAAAGTTAAATGGCTTCATTTAATAACAAATATGCTTTCTCCTTACAGAGCCTGACTGTTGGAAGCCAGTGCTATGGCTTGAATATGAAACTCATGGTAAAATTTGCTGTTGTGGCGGTGTTGGGAGATGGAGACTTTAAGAGATGATTAGGTTGTTAAAGGGTTTAATACTTTTTTTCACAGGACTGAATTAGTTGCCAGGAGAACATGTTGTGGCAAAGTGAGGCTGAACCTAGTGTTCTGTCTATTCTGCACATCTGCTTGAACTTTGGGACTAATAGAATAGTGAGCTAAAATAAACTTATATTCTTTATAACTCTCCAAGTCTCAGATATTCTGTTATAACAACTGAAAATAGATCAAGACACTAGATTTTGAGTCGGTCATTCTAAGAGCAACTGGTTCTCTACCTTCTCCAAGACTAGATTCATTTCCTAATAACATACATTTACCTGAACCCTCCACTTACAGAAGCTCCTTGCCTGCATCTTGCTACTTTAGGACATAGGCATTTTGGGGTACGATGCTTACTGCTAAAATGTCCTGATTCTATGGCATGGGACCAGGCATCCAAGTTATCTCAGCCCTAGTTTCATCTATAAACTAGAGGCCATGATGTTGATACCACATTCTATAGAAATGTTGGGTGTTGCTAATAATTCTGCTTTATTTTTAACCCAACTCTTGAGGTCTGTTATTGGAGCCCATCCTATGCATGTCTCTGCACTGGGATGACCTGCCTGTGTTTATTCATATTCATTCATCAGGTCTGTCTGGTGACCTCAGCAGCCCTTCCCCTTCAGAGCATCTCTCTCTCTCTCTCTCTCTCTTTCACACACACACACACACACACACACACACACACGGCTGAAATGATCACAGGGGATCCTGTCTCTTTCCATTGTTTGTGTTCCCTATATGCTGGGGGTCCTAGATATAGGATCCATTTTAATTAGAAAGATCAATAATTCATTTTCCATTTTTTTCAGTTGTTATACCCTTCTCAGGACATATTTAGGCTCTAGATTGATATCTACCTACTTGGGAATGTTTAGAAATCTTAGGCATGGATTAAGATTTACGACTTGGGTTTGAGAAAACTAGACTTCACTTACTAACTTTGCCAATTAGTAGCTATGTGAATATGGGGCATTTTGACAATTTTGAGCCTTAGTCTAAATCCCACTTATTTATCTAAAAATGGAACTATGCTGTGGTAGAATGAGTATTGTCTGGGCATCAAAGATAATTGATTGAAATATTGCTTCTACTGCTTATAGAATGAACAATCTTGAGAAATTTCTCTCTTTCTGCTTGTTTCATCATTTAGAAACTGAAAATAAATAATGCACAGATGATTTGGTTTCTTGTGGTAAAGATTAATAAGTAAGCTCTTTTTGTGGAACTTTAAAAGTGAACAGCTGCTTCAAACTCAAGTTGAATACCTCCTTCCCAGTCACTGGCTGCCAGAAACTCACTGAAGCAGATCAAATGTATGAAACACAAACTTCTTACCTTTATGAGAAGTAGATGGCCACAGGAGCTGCTGCTGACACTCTGGGTGAAGAATAGAAGGGTTATGTGATATGAATCAGTAGTGGAAATGACAAGCAATATTTTCCTATGAAGAAGCCTGTCTTGACCCAGGTAGCTGGTATAACTGCTACTCAGTAAGGGGCATTCCTATCAGAGATTCTTATTATAGACCAAGGAGAACTTGGGAAAGGAAGTGCACACCTGTTCCATGTTACACTGTGGAGGATAGAGTGTTCACAATTTGGGTATTGTAGAAGGAGGAGGAGGAGGAAGAGGAAGAGGAAGGGGAGGAAGAAGTTGAATAGGAGGAGATTCCTGGATTGACATATCACTGTGCTGCATCACCTAAGACCCCAAAGAGCTACCAAAACAGGCAAAATTTCATTTGTTTTTAATCAAAGCTCTCAGAGCTTCTACTTCTAAGTATGAAGCAGTCAAAAATAAGATTTTCTAATGGTAACAAACAAGATCATACTTTAAAATGGGAGTTGAATGAGATAAATTCTATCAATACATTTAAACATCAATGGCTTTGCAAATGTTATTTGTAGGTCCAAGAAAAATACCCTGACGTAAGGCTAGTCAGTGTTCAAACGGGTCAAGGAAAGAAACAACAGAATCTCTTTCCAACCTGTTTTTCATGGTCCTTCTAGTTTTATTAGATCTTTCCCTCTCTTTGTTTAGTTCTCATGTCTTCTCTCTTGTTTTGCTCCTGTGATCCTCTTTTTCCTCTCCTTTCTCTTTTCTAGAGAAACTGCTAAACCCAAATCGATAAAAATAGCAACAAAAATTATTTCTCTTTGAAAAGATCTTCTTCCTTCTATCTTCACTATTATTTTCAAGATCTTGTCTCTCAGGCTTTTCATTGTGAGGGACATATCTAATCGAGTTGTGTTCATTGTGATGTCATGAAGGGTAGCAGAGTGTCCCTGGGACATCACTCATGTCTCAAGGGTAGCACAGCTTTGTGCTACCCTGAAGCATTGTCCGGGGTAGCTGGTCTCCAAAACAAGCTTCTTTTTAATGTTAGGGCAGCAGGCAGGACACAATTCTTTTGATAAGTCAACTAATGGATTGAGGGAGTTTATGGGCAGAGAAGAGCTCTGATAAGATTTCTTGTTTCCATTCCAGCTGAGCTTCTGACCCTAGCCAAAGAGATTTGAATCTCCGCAGTGAGGAAAGATACGCCCTCACCACTGTACATGGACACAGTACAATCTTTTAGGGGCCCAAATAGAACAAAAAGAGATGGAGGAAGGGACAAACATCTCTTGGGACAAACATCCTGGCCTTGGACATTAGAGCTTCAGGTTCTCTTGCCTTCAGACTTGGGTTTGAAGTTACATGTTTAAGCTCTATTCATTCCCAGGCCTTCAGATGTGACTGGATGATGTCCTTGACCTTCCTTGTTCTCCAGCTTGCAGATGGCATATAATGGGATTTAGTCTCCATAATTGGGCAAGCCAATTTTTTACAAGGAAGGCCACCTTTATCAATCTACCTATTATCTGTTTATCTGTCTTTCTATCTTATCATACATCTATCCACTCATCCATTTAATTAATTTTATTTCTCTGAAGAATCCTTCCTAAAACAGTATCACAATGCTTTCAACCCTTAAGAAAACATCACTCCATGGAAACCAAGAATATTTGTGATTCAAAAGCATTCCCTTCTGATTGGTGAATAAAGAGCATGCATGTGTGCAAAGAAAACGTTGTAATCAGAAGTTCTTCCTAAACTTAAACATGACCAAACACAGTTTAAAGAGAAATATTAAAATTGAGTTAATATTGGGAGTACATCCTGTATCAATTTAGCATCTCATAATGTTGCATCTAAATAATCTATATTGCAGGTCTAAACTCAAATACCAGTAGGAGGCAAGCACAGAGCCTTGATGAGAGAAGTTGCCTGGTAGGGACTTTGGCATTAGGAGAGAGCAGACTTCTAAAGGGGTAGATACAAACCCACTCTGTTAGCTTGATGCTCAGTGTTGTCATGTTCTCCAGTTTATCAAGAGAAACTGGGTTTTCATGTGAAGTCATTTTAAATATTTATAACTGATTGTATAAACATGCAAAGCAACATGTGAGTCAAGTGGTTACTATTTTGTAATCACTAATGTACTTGATATATTTTTTAAAGAAAACTGATTCTCAGCAAGTTGCCAGAGATAATTGTTCCACACATGCATAATGGTAGGGCCCTAGTCTAAACTTAATTTATTAAGACCAAGTCCATGGTCACTCAATTCCTAAAAATATACTAATAGAACCTAAGTTTGATAGATAAAATAATCAATCTCAATTCCTCACTCCCCATTAAATGGAAATGTATTTTAGTGCCATTACCATTGGCCTTGTGGTGGGCAAAATATATTTGCCCAACCTTGACCTTAAGCTTGATTTTTTGGTTTGCTCCAACCATTGGATGTTAATGGACACAACTCAAACAGAGGGTTAAACTGCTGTCATGGTTGGTTTTGCCCTTGTTTGCTATCACTACGAGAACAATATGCTCAAAGTAGGTGCTGGTATTGCAAAATATGATGCCTGAACCTCAATTGCAACCCAGAACTAAGCCAAACAGGGTTCAGACTAGCTGAACCCCAGCCATCTGCTGGTGAGCATGAAATAATACTCATTTTTATATGCTGCTGGGATTTTTGTGGTTGTCTGTCATGTACTGAGAGCTTTTAAATAAATACACTAAGGATTATGCTCCTATTCAGACTAGGGGAAATTTACATCCTTAATGAAACTCCCACAACCACCTCCTCCACATGAGACATGTAACAACACACCACAGACAGGGCGGCTTAAGCAACAGGAATTAATTTTCTCACAGTCCTAGAGGCTAGAAGTCCAAGATCAAGGTATTGTCAGATCCGGTTTCTCATGGGCTCCTCTTTAGCTTGCAGATTACCTTCCACCTTCTCCCTATGTGCTTAGAGGGTTCATTCCCTGTGTGCAAGCATCCCTGGTCCAAGGTTTCTCTTCTTTTAGAACATACCATATTGAATTAGGACCTGTCCTACTGGCCTCGTTTTAACTTAATCATTCCTTTAAAGGCTTTGTCTACAAATATAGTCACATTCTGAGGTAATGGGGTTATGATTTCAATAAGTGAATTTTGGATGTGACACGATTCAGCCTGTAACATACAGGGTGCCTTTTGATTAGAATGACCATTTCTTGTCTATACCTTGATGCAGCATCGAATTGTACTAGACCCTGTGATAATTAGTGTAAACTAAGACTGGATAGATTACTAGCCCGGATATATGGCCATGCCATCCCAGTGTGCTGGTGGTACAGTATGTATTTAGTCTCCTTTTCTGGGCATCAAGTTTAGTTCCAACAGTTCTGACTACGGTTACAAAAGCTTATCTAAGCACTCAGGCTGATTAAGGAAGGCTTCAGTTGACCAAGGTGAAAAAAGATTTAATTAACCTCTGTGAACATTATGCCCAGAACCTGCCTTGTCTGCTTTCTCACTTCTTCCAGTTGATCCCCTATCACCTGCCCTCAAGAGTTTGTTAAGCACATATGCCCCATCTCTTGAGCAGCCTTTGCTTTATATTTTACATACTTTGAAGTGAGCTTAGTTGTCCATGCTGTTCATTTGCAAGAAACAGTGAAAGCCTTTCCTAGAGATGCCTCTCAACCTGGACTGCAGTTCATAATCACATGGGAAATGCAGACACCATCCCGATGCTCATACATACTTCTCTTGAACAATCAAATTAGAATCCTTGGAGGTGAAATGCAGGCATCCATATTTTTTTCTCTTCTGCAGTCAAATTTGGGACCAAGCTCTCTAGAACACAGTTATTCTGAGTGTTCTGTGGCTCCACAGCACTGGCATCCCCAGGAAGTACACCAAAAAGGCAAAATTTCAAGCTTTATCTGAGACCTACAGAATCAGAATCTACATTTGAGCAGGATCCCTGGGTGTTTCTTACTCACATTAATGCCTGAGGAGATCCGAGCTAGATCAGTTGTTCTCACCTTGGGAAGCATATTAGTAATGCATAGAAAGCTTTTAAAATGCTTGTGTTCTGGTTGTACAGTAACCAGATTCAGTAACAATCCTGGGTATAGTTCAGTTACCACTCTGCACATGATTCAAATCCAGAACCACGGCTCTAGGATCTAACAAATATCTGTCATGGTTGATTCTCTGGTACTGAGGGTGATGGATCAACCACTGAGCTATACCTCTAGCCCTTACTTTTTACTTTGAGATAGGATCTTACTAAGTCACACAGGCTGGCCTTAAACTTGAGATCTTAGCTTCCCAAGTAGCTGGGATTATAAGCATGGACCATTGTGCCCAGCATATTTACCTGTTTTAGGTGGGGGAGGGGCTGGGGATGGCATGGGATTGTTCTAGGGATTTAGCCCAGGAGCAATTTACCACTGAGCTACATTCCCAGCCCTTTTAATTTTTCATTTTGCCATAGTGTCTCCCTAAATAGCTTAGGGACTTGCTAAATTGATGAGGCTGACCTTGAATTTGCAATTCTCCTGCCTCAGCTTCCTAAGCTGCTGTGATTACAGGGGAGTGCTACTGCACCCAGCTTTATCTCTGAAGCACATTTTCCCAGCATTCAAATGCCCAGGACTTAAATGGGTTTGAGCTATGGTGTCTTCTGATTTCAGTGTCAGCCAGGAGTGACGGAAGTCTAAACAAACTGTGGAACAATTATGATTTGAACTTCTCTGCTGCCTTGGTGTGTCCTCATTCATTAGGTCCCTGGGAATGGTGCTTCTTGAAGTGAGTTTTAAATAGAGGGTCAGAATGAGTATTTGCCGCAACCCAGCTGGGCACAGAATCACAAGCCACTCAAGCAGGAACAAAGCTTTATTTTTAAAAAGGCCGCCAGTGCCCCTTGTGCGCCCAGCTAGCAAACTGGTCCACACACGTGTGTGCGTCTGGGGCCCGGACCTACCCCGGAAATTCCCTCCTACTATCCTTCCCCAACCAATGGGAACTCTCCGGGAGTCCTGTAACATGAGTCCCGTAGCAGGCCGAGGTGAACAGCAGGAGTCCAATTTCCATATGAATGTAAATCTTAACATAATCATATCATCTCAATGGCTAGCTGGCAGTCACCTAAACCAAAGGTGCCATGTATCATAATACTTTTGCTGTGGCTCCTAGCAAGTATTCAGAAATTTTCTCAGGTACCTTCTGAAAAACTACCACAAGGAAATCTGGACCTGCCCCTCCTGCTATTGACTATTTGGGGCAGATCAAGCTTCAACACTAGGGGTACTCTACCACTGAGCTTCATCCCTAGCCATTTTTATTTAAAATTTGGAGGTAGGGTCTCAAAACCTGTGGGCCAGACACTCCAAGTTGCGAATGCCTAAGTGACTGGAAGGGACTTGGGGATTGAACCACCTTCTATGGTGCTATTGAATTGCTTAGCCACACTCTATAAATAGTAAATATATAACAATACATGTATTAGGGATCAATTTATGTCCTCACAAAAGTAATGGTAAAATCCTAGCCCCCAGTATCTCAGTATGTGACCTCATTTGGAAATAGGGTCTTTATGGAAGTAATCAATTTAAAATGAGGTCATTAGGATAGAACCCAATCCAATTTGACTGGTGTCCTTATCAAAAGGGGAAATTTGTACACAAAGACAGATACAGGGAGAGAAGATCGAGTGAAAGTATACATAGTCAGAAGAAGACCATGTGACTGTAGTGATCTATCTACAAGTTAAGAAGTCACACAAATTCCCAGCAAATGCCTAGAGCTAGAAGAGGCAAGAACGGAGTCTTCCATAGGAAGGCATCACTGTACTGAGGACACCTCTATTTCAGACTTCTAGTCTCCAGCACCATGAGAGTAGAGATTTCTATCTGGTGTTTAAGTCACCTTGTGTTTGATACTTTCTTATAGCAGCCCTAGGAAACTGATGGAAGTCAGGTAAAAAAATGAATTTAAGATGACAGTCTCCAAAATGAACCCAAAGGGGGGAAAGAATGTCAAATGAAAGAGGAATTTTAAAGCTAAATAGCTCTTTGGGCAGATTCTTTTTACTGATAAATATAAGTACAGAGATGCTTAAAATAAAAAAAGCTGAGGAGCTCTTTGCTTAAAGATGTAATATTTTTCTAACAAGCAATGAATAGAACTTTAATTTAGAGCTGTTTGTGGAAATGTGTTTTCTCCTTTGAAATCATTAAAACATGCATTGTTGCTTTTTATGCTAGTTTTATGATGCATGTTGGAATTCCGAATTAAATATTGTTTAGATGCTTATGCACCCAGAATTGTTTCTCAAGAAGACCTAAGACAGGGCAAAAGAATATTGTTTTATACAGAGGCAGTGAATTCTTATTCAAAGGGCAAAATGTGTTTTACCATAGTGTTTTATTACAATATCAAAATGTTTTGATAGGCAAAAGACTATGAATACAGAAAGACCTCTGTGTTCTGCAAACCCTGATAGCAAGTACATTTGCCAAGAAATCAGATCCTGCTTTTTAAAACATGTTCATATCTTTTGTTTCATTCTTTTCTTCTGTGCCAGTAGACCTCGCAGTGCTAAATCCAAGGGACCTAGAAACCTTTTCATATTTCCCCTCCCAAGAGCCTCAGATGAAAGTACACATGCTAACTTTGCTGAGCTTTTTCATCAGCTCCTGAAGTTTCTACAAAAGCATGTTGCTGACCAGGAAACTGGGTCAGGCAATTGTTCTGCAATAAAGATGATCTTTTGAAGTGTCTCAGCAGCAGCCCACCTTTAACAGGAGTCCCGTGGATCATGCTCTTCACAAATTGAGCTTCAGGCCTCAGATATTATTTCTCCTTCTTTAATAACAATAAAAAAAACTTTGCCCTTATTTTTTTCCACCTGCCTTTGGGCTTTCTGATTGATGAACCTATTCACTTAAACAGAGGGAAAAAAAATTTTAAATGCTTTAAAAAATACAACCACTTCTTGAAATATATTTGCCAAGAAAGCTAACTCTAGCAACTAGTGCATATGAAATACTGCCATGTTACAGGATGCCCATTGTTGGCTTGGCCAGAACCTCTAAGAGGCCATTTGACTGTGGTTAGGACAGGGTTTATTTCAAAGTCAGGGAACTGTCCAGATCCTGGGATTTCTCAGCCCCCTCCCAACAGAGGCATTTTCTCTTTTAGTTCCCAATCATGGAAGAAATAAGTTGTGGTTTTATTTTGATTTAAACTGACAACATTAGCATATTCAGAGAGAAATATGTATAACTGAACGGATCAGGTACCCTTTAACAGGGACATGAATTATGAATCAATGCAAGAAGCTGTCACCAGCTATGTTACCTTGATATTAATGGCACAAGTAGTCAATGTTGGAAGTATATGAGGCTCCTTTTCTTATAAACCTGTCTTATCTTTCAGAAATGAGATAGAGACAGAGAAGGGAGAGAGGGGAAAAGGATGAGAACAGGCTGGAGAGATGGAAGGATGATACTATTTATGAGGATTTCTCTCAACATTCAATAGAATTCAAATAATTTAGTTGTTAGAGTTCCCAGCTAAGGCAGGTTTACTCAGATCATGTAGCAAGAACAAAAAGGCACCCTTACTAAATTAACCTTATTGGTCTATGATAAAAGTCATAGAGGGCTAGGAATGTGGCTAGGTGGTAGAGTGCTTGCCTAGCATGCCCAAGGCCATGGGTTCAATATTCAGCTAAGGTTGTATGTCAACAGACTATGGCCACTGACTCTTTTCGTATGGCATGAGAGAAGAATGATTTTTGCATTTTGAAATACTTGAAACAAACTGAAAGAACAATATTATTTTGTGATGCATGAAAATAATTCTATAAAGCTCAACTTCAGTGTCCACAAATAAAGTTTTATTAAAATACAGTCATGACCGTTCCTTGATGTAATATCCTTGGAAGCTTTTGCCCAACTCTGGCAGTGTTGAATAATTATAAGAGAGACTACAAGGCCTAAAATATTTACCATTTATTTTTTTACAAAAAAAGTAAAATAAAAACCTCTCTGACTCTTTACTTAATAAAATGCAAACGTGTATATATATATATATATATATATATATATATATATACATATGTATGTATATATAAATTTGAATATCTATCTATCATCTATCTATCATTTACCTATCATCTATTTATTCCCCTTCTTTCTATGATAGGCAAACTTTATCATGGCAGCATTTCTTCTTATAGCCAAAGTAATATAAATGATAAAACATAGTAACTATATATCTTTATCCTCTTATTTAATATTTATAGTTAAAAGCAATACTGTCTAGATGCACAAAATTATTTTATTCTATGTACTTATCCTGATAAAACTCAAGGTGTTCTGATTGACAGGATAGTATATATTCACCCAGAGTCTGAGCCATAGTGGTATCAGTATGCCTATAACAGGAGCTTCAAAGATGACATAAAAATGTTAGTAGTGAAGACCCTGAAGCCTTAAATGCCCATCTGAGGTGGTAGAATTCATTTCCTGTCACCTGTAGTTAGATAAAGACTTCAATTCTGGCTTTCAGTGAGCAGGGGAGGGGGTATTGAAGCTATGTTTTAAATGAATATTCAAAGAAGGGCTTAAGGAACATTACTTGCAGTGGGAGCACTTTGATCCTAGAATTGCAAAAGTTCCTTTCATTTAATTTTTATAAAGTGACTAATGGGAACTTGGAGTAGCCAACTCAATTCAATTTGGCAAATGTGTCTCCAATGTCATGATATAACAAAGAATATATCTGGTCTTTGTCCCTGGTTACTGGCACAGAGCTTGAAGAATCCTTGAAATTTTCCTGATAACAATGTTTTCTGGTAATTCATAGCAAGCTCCTTTCTACCATAACTTTATGCTAATGAGGTGACTAAGGAGAGTTCCTGAGAGAGTCTCAAGGGAGGGGCTGGTAATGTCAGAAAGTCCAAGCACAAGGTTAGAGGGTTGGAACTTTCAGTCCTTCCCTTCACCCTCCTCCAGGAAGGGGAGTTGGAGATTGAATTCAAACAGGTGACGAGCAAGTTAATCAGTCATGCTTATGCATTAAAATTTCAATACGACCTGAACCATAAACTCAAGAGTTTCCAGGTTGTTGATCATACTGATGTACTGGGAGAATGTCTTAATCTGACCCCACATGGATGGAAGCTCTGTGCCTCTCTTCCCTCAGACTTTACCCTCTTCGCCCTTCCTGAATTGTATCTTTTATAATGAAATGGCAATTTAAATACTATGCTAATAGTGAGTTCTATGAGTCATTCAAAGTGAATCACCAAACATGAACTGGGTTGTGAGAACCCTCAGATTTGTGTCTGGCTGGGCAGTATTGAAGTGCCTGGAGGACACCTGGGCCTTGCAGCTGGCACTTGAGGTGGGGCAGTCTTATTGGACTGGTCCCATTTACCTGTGGGGTTTGCACTCTAGGCAGTGTCAGAATTTATTTCAACTGTGAAACTCCCAGTTTGGTGTTTGGGATTGTTGTTGAAATGCATATGCTAACTGTGGGCAGGGCCTGTGCTAGATATTGAGGATAGAGAATGAGTAAGGTGTGTCAGTCTGGTTCTCAAAATGTTAATGACTTGGTTGTGTAACTTAATAGCATTTAGAAAATAGGGTGTTAGCATAAGTGGCAAGCCTCCTATTATAAGAAGGGAGCAGGAGGAATAAAATGTGAGGCAGAAGCACAAGATCCTTAGTTTCAGCATTTACACATAAAATGCACATGAAATCTAGGGCTCCGTTCCTGTGCCATCCCAAGGTTTTATGTGTGCTAGCCCTCATTATCTATTTGTCATTGACTTTGTGTTCTTAGAGTTTTCTTTAGCTTTGTATACTTGAATTATTTTTCTGTAAAGGGCTTGTAGTGGGTGAAAGCATTTGATGCTGGGAAAAGAGGGAAAGTTTTCCCCATGGTGAGTGGCTCCAAGAGCCCTCACCAGGGATAGTTAGCCACTGGGATTCAGTGGGTGTCTAATATTCATTTGCAAAGGGTGGTGCTCTTCCCAATGAGATAGACTTGAAAGCAAATTGAGTGGAGTAGGTTGTAACTGTAAGTGAGAAATTCAGAGTCAAGTGGTATGATTCTTGACTCTAACTTCTCTTAGGAGAAAGGCAGCATTGTTAAGTCAGTTTCTAGTGCGGGATGGGTAGAGATGGAGGGAGAGGAAAGATGTTAGCTAGAGAAAAAAATGACCAGAGCAATAACAACAAAGCTGCAAAATAGGAGCTGGAGCGGGGGTGTAACAGCACTTCTAGCTATTTTAAGTGGAAAAGAACTTAATTCTAGGATTTAGGTATTTATGAAATTCTGGTTGGATTGGAGGAAATAGGCACAAGACTGAGGCTATCAGTAATGACTTTTAACACAATTTGGCAGAATTAGCTCACCCAGGTTGCAGCTGCCTCTGTCACCTTGGGAGCCAAGGACCCACAATAATCCACTAATCCCAGAGCTCATTCTAGGATGGCAGCATTTCAGCTTCAGTCCATGACAAAAGACGTCCACATGTGGCTGCAAGAACCTCACCACTTTTGAAGTCCTTAACCACTTCCTCTCTCTCCATTCTCTTACCACTTAATTCTGTGCAAGTCACCAGGGATTCTAACTCACATCGGCCAAACTAGTGAAAGAGCATTTGGGAAATGTGATTTAGTGTCTTTCTAACTCCTGCAATACAGATAGAAATCAGAACAGATATTGAAAGGTGAAACCAATTGGCCTTAGCTTGCATGGGTTGGTAAAGGGTAAAAGATATTTGAACTTCTTTGTCTTATCATTATAAACCTGTACTTGAGAAACTTAGACATTTTTATGTTCTTTATAATTTGGGACAACTATTGTAATATGCTCAAGAAGTTAGATTATAGTCCACATCCAAAGATGAGTTTGTAAGTGGAATGGATGTCTACTGCTTTAATAAAAAGGCCTCTGCTCACTTACACATATGGCTTATACTTACAGTGGCAAGTCCAACTTTCAGTAGATGAGCAGTCCTTCAGAGAATTTTAAAGCATCAGCATATTTAACACAATTAAATAGTTGTATGAACCAGGTGCAGCAGCACACATGTAATCCCAGCTACACAGGGAGTTAAGGGAGGAGGAGCTGAAGTTTAAGGCCAGCCTGGGCAACTGAGTGAGACCTTATCTCCAAGTTAAAAATAAAAAGGCTGGGGATGTAGCTCAGGGACAAAGTGCCCTGGGGTTCAATCCCCAGTACCAATAATAATGATGATGATGATTAAACAGTAACTATACTGCATTTATGTATAAGCATATTATTAATTCATATATCATGTCCGTGATCTTTAATTTCTACTCATTCCACAAGCATTCATGAATCAGCGATTATTTGCTAAGCACAATGGAAAAAAAGACAAAATATCACTTTCTGAATGCAAATTGTACAGTTTATTAAAAGTATGACAATTAATATTTATATTGTTATTTAATCTTTATAGGAATCTTTGAGTATAATACTATTCATATCCCATTTTATATAACCTATCTGGGGTACAGAGAAGTCAGTAAATGACTTTTTTTGTGTGTACCAGTGATTTAAGCACTAAAACATTTTCCCCAGTCCTTTAAAACATCTTTTTTGGGGGGGTGGGTACCAGGGATTGAATTCAGGGGCACTTAACCACTGAGCCACATCCCCTGCCCTATTTTGTATTTTTATTTAGAGACAGAGTCTCACTGAGTTGCTTAGCACCTCACTTTTGCTGAGGCTGGCTTTGAACTTGCAATCCTTCTACCTCAGCCTCCCAAGCAGCTGGGATTACAGTCATGTGCCACTGCACCCAGGCAAACATTTTATTTATTTATTTATTTATTTTTGAGATAGGGTCTTGCTAGCTTGCTCAGGATCTTGCTAAATTGCCAAGGCTGGCTTTGAACTTTTGATCCTCCCGCCTCAACCTCACAAATTGTTGGGTTTAGGGTGTGTGCCACTGCATCCACCTAATAAATGATGTTTTTGAAGTTGTCCCAGCTGGTAAGAGGCTGTAGAATGATGAGAGTCCTGCTGCAAACTGCACACCTGAGCTCTGGACACATGTTGAGCTGCAGACACAGGTGAGAGCATTCACTTAAATTTTTCATTTAGTCTGAGAAACATGCTTCAGAGAAGTAACCCAGAGGGAGCAGGTACAAATTGCTATTTTAGGTGGAGTTGAGAGAAATTGATCCGGTAACCAAAGAAGGAAGGATTTGGGGGTGGGGTGGCAGAAGACCAGTATGCATCCAAGCCCAGAAGGATAGCTAGACATGACACATTTGGGAACTTATACATAGTTCTGCATAGTATGAAATTTGGGATTGCATGAAGAACTGGTGATTCTTTGCAAGGAAATGAGCTAAAATCAAAAGGCGTTAAAGGATTTTAAGCAGATGAGACACGGGATCTTTTAGAAAGACTCTCTGGAAACAAATGCAGGATCCTGTTCTTAGACCAAGAACTCCTAAAACAAAAGTGAAATCATTACCTGCTATTCCTTGGCAAGGATTCAATAACATATAGGTTGAAAGTTAATACAAAACACCCTGATTTTTAAGTCATTAAAGAACTCAATCTCCCATTGATTTCTTTCCAGCCCTAGTAAAAAACTATTTGAGATCCAGAGAAAATCTATGAAAGATAATAGGATGAGTATGTGCCTTTCCATTCTCCAGTCTCCATACCTGTATCAAGTTAAATTAGACTGATTGCTGTTTTCTCTCTCCTATGTGGAAACTGAGGTGCATTGATGAGCTCTGGGATGGGCCACATGCTACGCTCATTTTCAAAACTTGATGAGTCCAAGTTGGCCAGTGGATTAGCCCCTGTCTTCTAAGACCTATAGAATGAGAGGTTCCCTTTTGCAAAGACATCTTCATTCCAAAGAGCTGCTGAGGCAGCTTCTGGAAATGAAGAGCCTACTCCAGGTCTTATGTTCCACTCCTGCAAATAAATCACATGGGACCTAAAATTTAATGAACAGAAGAGGAAGGGTCTTTGGGAAGTCAGAGTTGTTTAGGGGTTAAGAGTTCACCCTCCAGATTCTGAACTCAGCACAGAATAACTTTGTACCTTGTGGCAAAGTATTTAAGCTTCCTCTAAACTCAGTTTCTTCATCCTTAGAGGATAAAAATAGAACCTCTTTTGCAACATAAAGTAATCCATGTAAGTTATTAATATAGTGCCTACCACAAGTACCTACTCAATAAAATATTTGCTGACTGTTGTGCTTTTGTATGCACAGAAGGAAATGGCACAGACTGAACAAATTCTTGTTCTCTCACAAACCAGGCCAGGATAATTACAGATTCCTGGCATTTATTCACTCCCTGTTGGGGGGGAAATTGTGGATAACAGTTGGATTATTGTGAGGAATGTTCCTTGGGCTACTTACTGAGTAGGCTGGATCCAATCCTACTCTTCTATGAAATACACATAGGTCTTTGTGGTCTCAGCACGTTGCTGAGAACATCATTCTGCCTGCAACAATTCCCTCTGCCTGTCCCAGGCAAGCATCATCTTTACATGATGTTAAGAACTCTGCTTCTGTCCTCTGCCCTTCCATACTCACTCTCCACTCTTCCCATACACAAGGAGCTCACCACTGCTACATAGGAAATGGGGCTTAATTCTTATTGGTTTATTTACTCCTAAAGCCCTTTGTTTGTGTCCTCACAAACAAAGGAGTACTGGTAGAAGGGTTACTGGGGATTGAGCCCAGGTCTACTCTACCACTGAACTATATCATTAGTCCTTTATATTTTTAATTTGGAGACAACATTTTGCTAAGTTGCTAAGACTGGCGTCAAACTTGTGATTCTCCTGCCTCAGCCTCTGGAGTTGCTGAGATTCTAGATGTGTATCATTGCTTTGGCTCTAAAGTCTCTTTTTTAAAAATGCCATGTAATAAGTGGACAGGCTTTTCAAATTTGATTAGGCAAAGACAAAATAATACTAGACTTTTTTTAGAATGCCAAACTGGTGTGTGCTGAGTAATTATGTAGCAACTATTAAGCACCATACATGCAAAATCAAAACATATTCAATTTCTAAACCTACTGAATGATTTTTAGTTCTTTATTCAAAGTGAGATGGTCATCAGCAATATTTCTAGAGTTCCTTCCCCTGTCACTATCACAAAAACACTGGTATTTGCTGAACTCCACTCTTAATTTCAGGATAAGATAATCAGAAACAAAACTTTAGGAAATCTAAATGTCTACAAGCAGAACACAGAAGAGAAAATGTCAGAACAATAAATAACATTTGAACAGTCAGTAAGCTCAAGTCTACGGTAACTTGAGTTCCAGCAACAGGAGTGAACCAGCCTTAGGCCAGCATGTCAAATAATTCTAGTACCAATTCTTGGTGCTCTCTGCACCATATATTGTTCAACAAATATTAAACACCAATGGTATGCCAGATATGTTGGAGATTACAAAGACAAGTGTTTGCTTCTCATGTTTTGTGCCTTGGTACCCTGTTAAAATCAATAAGTCCTTCACCTCTTTCCCTATGGATCTCAGGGTGAAAACAGGCTAGCCTTGGTGGTCTTCTGTACCATCTCCTCTGTTTATTTGCAGTATAATAGGAACCTGAATAAATTGTAAAAATGTATTAATTCCAAGGTAAACCTCTAAAAGTTGATGGCAGGCTTGTGCACTGACATTTTTGAGCAAAGAAATAAGTCCCAAATCCTGACTGCTGCTTCTATGCAAGGTGAACTAGGAGTCACTGAGTAGGATGTTTTAGGCTTGGGAAAATGGTTGGGGTTAGTGCTTTTCAATCAATCTGCACAATTTCAGGTCTCTTACAGATGCATAGATATTATGGTCTTTTGGGTAATTTATGAATTCCTGGGAATTCAAAATGCAGAGTCATATTAGAAGCTGGGAGTGACTTCTGGGCAGTAGTGTTGGATCACAAGTCACAGTTAGAATGCTAAGGTGAAAATCAGTGAGTCTCCATTTTGTGGGTACTCAATTACTTCAATCAACAGTTGTTTCTTGGTTTTATGTTTAAGAAACAATAAGATGTAATGGAAAGAGGGTGGGTTGCAGATTTCAAAGTAAGTGAAAAAAACACTTGAACATGCTTAAGATGGAGTAGGTGAGAATAGGTCCTAGACTCTGTGATTCTAATCCAGGTCAGGAATTACAGAGAATGAGTTCATCAGCCCGAAGTGAAATACCTTTCTAAAACCCAGGGTGTGTGCTTTTTGACAAACTGAGTTCTGAGATCTTTTAAGGGAAGTCTCTGACATCCACATTACTGTTATATAGCAGCATGTGTGGGAACTTCAGGGCATGTGTGCATAAGGGAAGCAAGGATACAACATTTCCTGAAATCCTGGAAATAAAATGTAAAGTAGAAAAGATTTAGTAGATGACCAACCATAGAAAGGAATTGAAAGCCTAGGACTTTATGGTAAAATTTCATAAAATCATACACATGAAGGTTTTGGGTTTTGTTTTTAATGAATCCCTTCTCAGACACACCTGAGATACACCCAGGAGTCTTTATTTCTGGCAAGCTCCCCTGGTAAGGTAGTTGCAGTGTTTGGGCCTCAATCTTAGAAGAAGATTTAAGATCTGTGATGTCTTTATGATGATGTCTGCCTTGCCCGTTGTCACATGACTTTGGGAGGGCATCAGTGTAGGAAGTTTTGCAAAGTGGGCACACTTTTCTCCTAATCACTAGACAATGCAGTCCGGACAAAGTCAGCTCTGCTTTCCCCAAGGACCTCCTATTAGGTGGAAATTTTACATATCCACCCCCCCTAGCTTAAAAATTAAACCAAATTGGAATTTGACAATTACCTAGAATATGGTTGCAATAAAATAGATGTGAACCCAGATGATGATTTGGGAATAATAAAATTTTAGAGCTTAATTTAGTTATAGCAAGAAAGACATCAATGCCATTTTTCAATTTGAGTTCCAGGTTGGGTTTAGTTCAAGGTTACTCTGACTGCTTGAATGTCTTTCTTACCCATTTTTAATAACCCCTGAGATGCTTTCAAACAATAAGAAATGGAAGTCCAAGGAATAAACTGGTATTTCCATATAGTCCTCTCCATTCTTTAAAGCTATAAGACTCTAAATTTGAATCCTTTGTTTTAAAACATCCTGAATGGAAGACCATAGTTTCTGAAAGCTAGAAGTTGAGAGAGCAAATATTTTGACAGTTTTCATATTGATTATGTTCAGGATAAGAATAATGATATAAGCTGTCTTTTAAAAACTGTGATTTGTATGGAATTTTCAAACCAAGTTTTCTATGAGCTCTCAAAATATTTTTCTTCTTTCAGTGAGAAGTCCCTTTACTTTGAAATGAAGGGGATAGTGTAATGAAAGCAAGCTATTAATGACATAATGGGAGAACTTAATAAGACCCTTGGCCCAGTGCTTCACAAAGGTGTCAGTCAGGTAGCAAAGGTGATGCGGCTGACAGGGTCACTGCCGTTCAAAGCCTGGGGGAACTGACACTGAAGGTCAACAGTTGCCTCCCTGTAGAATAAAAATGAGCAAGACTAAGTGGTATTTCAGAACTAAGTCATCCAGAAGGGAAAAAATAACCTATCAAAATAATAAAGATTTTCTCAACAGAAGTTGTACAGAAAGCCTATCTATTCTGTCTCCTGCTACTGAAGGTCAGATACCCAAAGCCCTGGAGGGTGATTCAGAAATTCTGTGAGGCACAATTTAAGGATTGACTACCTCTCCCAAACTCACTGGTGTAGAAGAAGGCAAACTTGTTCTTGAGTTTGTCCTAAACTTTGACTTGGGAACTCACTGCCTCACAGAGTGACTTCCTTCCAAGTACAAATGTTCAGATTTCTTTTTCCTACTCTTCAGTTACAAAGATCTCCACATCTGTTTTTCCAGCTCTTTTTATGTTTCTAAAACTGATCCCAAAGTTCTTGATTCCTGAAGGCAAAAGTATCACAATAATTATGGGAAAATGGATAGGTAGATGTGGTTGGTGTCTAAGGGTACATTCCAGTACTGGGAGAAGTGGTTGGTGTCTAAGGGAACATTCCAGTTCTGAGTGAAGAGGAAGATGAGTGACGAAGGACAAAAACACTCTCCAAACGCCGGTATGCCTCTGATGAGAAATGAGTGTTGGCTTAGTTCTGGGAAGCTGTCATGGATCGTGCTGACCCATTGAGGTTAGACATTTTTTTTTTCCTTAGCAAAAAATCACTTTCTAAAGCCAGAACATTTAGGTTTGCCATGGAAGAGAATGTTTAACACATGCAGGATGATTAATTAAAAGTATTTTTTTTTACAAAAAGTCAAGAAATACTAGATGGGAAATTAGGAAAATGACCATTTTGGCTCCCCCCAACCCTGGCATTATAAAATTACATGATACTGTCATTCTAGGAGACAAAAAAGGCCTAATCACTCAGATGTTTTTTTGGTTTTGTAGATGGTTTAGCCTTTACTACTATTTTCCAGCCTCTTGCTGCTGTCACTAGTTTTAAAAGATGAAAATGATTCTAATAATTTTATTAATATGTATTAATTATACAAATTAATAGGTTTTACTGTGAAATTTTCATACATGCATATATTATGCCTTGGTCTTGTTCAGCCTCCCTTCAATCCTTTCTCACCCTCCCTTCTGTTCCTCTCCCCACAGCCCTCCTCCCATTCCCTAATCGTCCCTCTCTACTTTCATATCATCTTTTTATTTTATTTATGCTTTTATTAAATTATTTTTAGTTTCCACATATGAGAGAAAACATGCAGCTCTTGTGCTTCTGTGTCTGGCTTATTTAGCTTAGCATGATGTTCTCCAATTGCATTAATTTTCCTGTAAGTGACAATATTTCGCTCATCTTTAGAGCTGAATGATATTCCACTGTGTACATATACAATATTTAGTTTATTCATTTATCTATAGACACCTAGGCTGATTCCACATCTTAACTATTGTTCAGTCGTGACCATAATAAACTTTGAATACTGAATTCATTATCTTTGTGTATATACCCAGGAGAGGCATAGCTGGAATATGCAGTAGTTTTGTTTGTAGTTTGTAAAGAACCCTCATATGGTTTTCCACAGGGGATTTAATAATACACATTCCCACTAACAGTATATAGAGTTCATTTTTTTCCACAACCTCACCAACATGTTATTTTAATTTTGTTTTGTTGTTGTTTGTTTTCTTTGATTTTGGTCTTGGTTATAACCGTTCTGACTGGGATGGGATGGAATATCAATAGAGATTCTACTGGCATTTCTCGGAGTGCTAAATACATTGAGCAGTTTTTCCATATATTTATGGTCCATTTGTACTTTTGAGAAGTGTCTTTTCAGATAATTTGCCCACTTTTTAATTAGATAACTTGCTTTTGTTATTGTTAACTTTTTATATTTTTTTAAAATTTTGATTTTTTATATATGACAACAGAATGCATTACAATTCATATTACATAGACAGCACAATTTTTCATATCTCTGGTTTTTTAAAACTTCTTTATAGAATCTAGATATTAATCCTCTGTAGATGAAAAGCTGTTACAATTTTTCTCCCATTCTGTAGGTTGTATCTTCATTCTGCTGTGCACATTTTATTTATTTTTAAAAAATTTTATTTGTTCTTTTAAGTTATTTACAAGACAGTAGAATGTATTTTGACATATTATACATACATGGAATATAACTTCTCATTCTTCTGATTGTACATCATGTGGAGTTACACTGGTTGTGTATTCATACAAGAACATAAGAAATGTCTGATTCATTCTTTTGTCTTTCCTATGCACACCACCTCCCTTCCCTTCATTTCACTTAGTTTAATCCAAAGTACTTCTATTCTCTTCACTCCTTATGTTATTGTGTGTTAACATCCACATATAAGAGAGAACATTCAGCCTTTGGTTTTGGGGGATTGGCTTATTTCACTTAGTGTAGTATTCTCCAGGTCTATCCATTTACTGGCAAATGCCATAATTTCATTCTTTTTTATGGTTGAGTAACATTCCATTGTGTATGTTTACCACATTTTCTCTACCCATTCATGGTTCCAAGGGCACCTAGGTTTGTTTCATAGCTTAGCTCTTGTGAATTAAACTGCTGTAAACATTGATGTCACCACATCACTATAGTATGCTTATTTTTAAGTTCTTCAGGTAGATACCAAGGAGTGGGATAGCTGGGTTATTCCAAGCTTTTAAGGAATCTCCATATTGCTTTCCAGAGTGGTTGCACGAATTTGCAGTTCCACAGCAATGTATGAGTGAACCTGTTCCCCAATATCCTTGCCAACACTTATTGTTACTTGCATTCTTGCCATTCTGACTGGAGCAAGATTAAATCCCAGTGTAGTTTTAATTTGCATTTCTCTAACTGCTAGAGATGTTGACTATTTTTCCACATATTTGTTGATCAATCATATTTCTTCTTCTTTGAAGTAGCTGTTCAGTTGCCCATTTATTGACTGGTTGTGTGTGTGTGTGTGTGTGTGTGTGTGTGAGATATATATATATATATATATATATATATATATATATATATATATCACATTTTCTTTATCTATTCATCTACTGAAGGACATCTAGGTTGGTTCTAGGCTATTGTGAATTGTGCTGCTATGAATATTGATGTGGATGTGTCCCTGTAGTTTGCTGTTTTAAGTCCTTTGGGTATAGACTGAGGAGTGGGATAGCTGGGTCAAATGGGGGTTTCATTCCCAGTTTTCCAAGGATTCTCCATACTGCTTTCCATATTGTCTGCACGAATTTTCAGTCCTACAAGCAATGTATGAGTGTGCCTTTTTCCCCCATATCCTTGCCAACAATTATTGTTGTTTGTCTTCATAATAGCTGCCATTCTGACTAGAGTGAGACAAAATCTTAGTTTTGATTTGCATTTCTCTAATTTCTATAATGTTTAACATTTTTCATATATTTGTTGATTAATTGTATATTTTCTTCTGAGAAGTGTCTGTTCAGTTCCTTGGCCCATTTATTGATTGGGTTATATGGATTTTTTGGTGGTAAGATTTTTGAGTTTTTTATATATTCTAGAGTATAGTATGAATTTGTTCCCAATTAGTAGGCTCTGTATTCACCTTTATGATTTTTTTTTCCGAGAAGAAGCTTTTTAGTTTGAATCCATCCCATTCTTGATATTAATTTTAATCAATTTATTATTAATTTAATAATTAATCTAATTGTTATTAATTTACTAGTTTAATATTAATTAATTCTTGATATTAATTCTTAAGGTATAGGAGTCTTATTAAGAAAGTTGAGGCCTTATCCAACATGATAGAGATTTAGGCCCATTTTTTCTTCTAATAGAGGCAGTGTCTCTAGTTTAATTCCACTTTGAGTTGAGTTTTGTGCATGGTGAAAATAGGGGTTTGATTTCATTTTGTTGCATATAGATTTCCAATTTTCCCAGCACCATTTGTTGAAGAGGCTATCTTTTCTTCAATGTATGTTTTTAGTGCCTTTATCAAATATAAGATAACTGTAATTAAGTGGGTTAGTCTGTGTTTCCTCTATTCTGTATCATTAGTCTACCAGTCCATTTTGGGGCCAATGCCATGCTGTTTTTGTTACTATTGCTCTGTAGTATAGTTTAAGGTCTGGTAAACAGCACCCCTTCATGTTCAAAACACTAGAAAAACTAGGGATAACAGGAACATATCTCAACATTGTAAAAGCTATCTATGCTAATCTCAAAGCCAACATTATTCGAAATGGACAAAAATTGAAAGCATTCCCTCTAAAAACTGGAACAAGACAGGGATGCCCTCTTTTACCAATTCTATTTAACATAGTTCTTGAAACACCTGCAAGTGCAATTAGACAGACAAAAGAAAGTAAAGGCATATGGATAGGTAAAGAAGAAATCAAATTAGTATGAATTTGCCAACAATATGATTCTATACCTAGAAGATCCAAAAAATTCCACCAGAAAACTTCTAGAACTTGTAAATAAATTCAGCAAAGTACAAGTTACAAAATCAATATCATAAATCAAAGGCATTTCTGTACTTCAGTGACAAATTCTCTGAAAGGAAAATACCCCATTTATAATAGCATCAAACAAACAAAAGAACAAACTTGGGGATCAACTTAACGAAAGAGGTAAAAGACCTCTACAATGAAAACTACAGAACACTGCAGAACACTTTCTTCTGTCTAATTGCTCTGGCTAGAGTTTCAAGGACAAAGTAGAATAGAAGTGGTAAAAGAGGGCATCTCTGTCTTGTTCCAGTTTTTAGAGAAATGCTTTCAATTCTTCTCCATTTAGAATGATGTAGGTCTTAGGTTTTGCATATATAGCTTTTACAATGTAGAGGTATGTTCCTACTATTCCTAGTTTTTCTAGTGTTTTGAACATGAAGGGATGTGCAGATGCTTTTTAATTTGATGCATTGCCATTTGTCAATTCTTGCTCTTTTGTCCTGTAAGAATCTGATCTAGGATATTGTTGCCTGTGCCAATACTTTAAAGTGTTTCCTCTTTTTTTTTCTTTCAGAAGTTACAAATTTTCAGATTTTTACATTAAGGTCTTTGATATGTTTCAAATTAATTTTTGAACAGGCTGAGAGATAAGAGTTGAATTTGATTCTTTTGAATGTGGATATCTAGTTTTCCCAGAACCATAAAGAAGTTGTCCTTTCTTCAATGAATGCTTTTGGTAACCTTGTACAGAATCAGTTGGCTAAGAAGACATGGGTTTATTTCCTGAGACTTCTATTCTGTTCCACTTGTCTATGTGTCTGTTTTTATGTCAATTCTGTGCAACTTTTGTTACTATTTCTCTACAGTATGCTTTAAAGTCAGATATTATGATGCCTCCAGGATTATTTATATATTTATTTTTTGATGGTTGCTTTGGCTATTTGGGGTCTTTTGTTTTTCCATATGAATTTTAGAATTGATTTTCTAGTTCTGTGAAGAAATTGGTATTGTGATTATGATTGCATTAAATCTGTCAATCACTTTGGGTATTATGACCATTTTATCAATATTAATTCTACCAATCAATGGACATGGGAAATCTTTCCACCTTCTAGGGTCTTCACCAATTTCTTTCCTCATTGTTTTGTAATTTTTACTGTAGAGGTCTTTCTATCATCAGGTTATTCCTAGGTATTTTGTTGCTCAAGCTATTGTGAATAGGTTTATTTTTCTTATTTTTCATTATTGGTATATAGCCAACCCAGTAATTTTATATATTGATTTTATCATATTATTTTCCTCAATTTTTTATCAGTTTCAAAAGTCTTTATGGAGTTTTTAGAACTCTTTTAATGTATGAAATCACATCATCAGCAGCAACAGACATAGTTACCTTCCTCCTTTCCTATTTGTATATATTTTGTTTCTTTACCTTGAGTAATAGAGCCAAAATTTCCAGCACTCTATGTATTAAGTATGGTGAGACTGGACACCTTTTTCTTGTTTCCAACCTTAGAGGCAATGAATTTAGTATTTCCCAATTCAGTAAGATATTAATTATGGGTTTGGCATATCTAGCCTTATTATGTTGATGTATAATCCTTCTATACCTAATTTATTCATGGTTTTTATTGTGAAGAGATGTTAAAATTTATTGAAGGTGTTTTTGTTGTCATTGTTGTTGTTTTCATCTATTGAGATGATCATGTGATTTTTAGCCTTAATTCTTTTATGTGCTATTGATTTACATATGTTGAATCATCTTTGCATCCCTGGAATGAAATGGAAGCAACTTGATCTTTTTAATATGCTTTTTTTTGACATCCACTATAGTTTTATTTATTAGAGGTGCAAATCTGAGACAATGTCTCAAAGTCCAGTGACTGGGAAGCAAGCAGGGACAGACTATAGAAGCCACTCTGCAGATTGCCCCAGGGAGAGAGAAATAGGAAAATAAGACTGGGCCTAGGCTGCAGCAGAGGCTTTATCACTGCAGGGTGGGGATAGGGCCCTGCCTTGCAGTTGCAGCCTTCTGGGAGACACCCCTCCCCATTGCCCGCTGGGGGCCTGCTCTTTACCAGTTTATTCTCCACTTGCTGTTTTCCATACCCGCTTACTGATTCACTGATTCAACAAATGCTGACTAAGACTGGCCAGCCATGTCCTTGGCCTTGGGACAGACACATCTCCCTGTCCCTGAGAAGCCTACAGTTACACCAGTGCTGTGGGACCCCAAAGAGGGGCTTGACCTCCATTCAGATGGCATTGATAAGGAAGCTTCCTCACAGGGATCCATACCCTCCTTCCTTTTTACATAAAAAAATACAACCAAAAAATTTTGGTTGACCAAAGCAAACAGGCAAATGCTCTGGCACCTAGCCCCACCGCTCCATTTTTACCAATTCTCTTCTGCAGGGCATGGTGGTAACCTCAGTGTGCTGCTCTGCGTCGGGCTTTTGCTTTAATGTTAGTGTCTCCCTTCTTTCTGCCAATCTTCATTCCCTGGTGGGACTGCTGCAAAGGGTTCTGTGCCACAGATGCCTATCCCTGCCCCTCTTTGGTGTGCATGTCACAGCCCTTGTGTCGCCAGCAGGGAGCATTTCACAACCCTCCCCAGCATCTGATCTCTCTCTAAGAGAAGATTCCCTCCAGTGGGATCACCAGGTCAAAGGGTGGAAATGTGTTTCTGGCTCTTGAAATAGGGTCAAACTGGTTTCCCAAGGCCTCACACCAAGTTCTGTGTCTTCAGGAGCACGGGTGGGTGGCATTCTTTCCTGCGTGTCCCCAAGCCTCAGCTCCACTTGGGATGGCACACCTGCTCCTCTTCTGTTGGGGCTGGGCCAGCAGACATGCTCATGGGATCTGCTTCACTCACTCATCTCCGAAGATGCCTTGGTTGGAGAGGATAGGCTGCGGCAAGGAGGCAGAGGTGGGAGCCATGGTGGGAGGAGAGACACTGGGTCCAACACAGGGGGTAGCCAAGAATCCTCACTAACCTTCTTCTCTGGGTTGCTCAGTTTGGACTTGACATCCTTGGCTTTCTGAATTGCTTTTAGTACTTCCACAGTGTCCAGCTCCTTCTCTGTGGTTGCCATGTCATCCAGATAGATCTCAGAAGCCTACTCTCCAAACTGAGCGAGCAACTTGGTCTGGTAGTCAGAGATGATGCTCAGAGGACTTTTCAGCAGGGCCACATGCTCCAGATATGGGAGGCTGCCTATGCTCCTGACCTCTTTCATCTGCTCAATCCTGTTGTCACTGATGTCCAGGTTGACCAGGGAGTACAGCTTGTGCAGGCCACTCAGACTCTCCAGGAGGTTGCCTGCCAGGTTCAGGGTCTTGATAGTCCCCAGCTTGGTGTGAAAGCCTTCCAAGGAGGACAGCTTGCTGTAGGACAGGTCAAGGTGCACAAGGTTGTACAGGTGCTTCAGGTTGTCCATGACCAGCAATCCACTGTGACTCAGGTCCAAGAACTCAATCTTTGGGATCAGTTTCACAGACTCCTGATCTCAGAGATGCTACTGGGGTTTAGGTCTAGAGTGGTCAACACCTGCCTTGTGGAAATGACGGCAGTCACAGGGCCTTCAAGTATTGTGCCTTCTGGCTCCCACTCATCAAATTCTGAGGCTTCAGGAACAAGGACTTTCTTCATTGAAGTTGCTGAGAAGCAGACACTCATCATGGCTAAGGTGGGCTTTGAGGCAACCAGTTCTTGGATGTGCTTTGCATCACAGTGACTTATCTCCACCTGGTGAAGAGACTTGAATATGGACAGGTCAAATGGCAGGAGTTGTTCCCGAATGTTGCTGTTCCCAAAAGGTCCTTCTCTGCCAGAAACCTTAAGGTATTTAAGGCAACAGGTGAAGTCCAGAATGTGCCAAGGTCAGTCTTGGCATCTCACTGGCACACGTGGGCTTTCCTTGCTGCAGCTGCTCGGTGACTGCATAGAGCTGCAGGGGCCTGATGGCAAAGACCTCACCAGCCCCCAGGAGCCGTTGTCCTTTTTCAAACAGATCTTCAGCAGTGCTGCGGTAATTCCATTTATTTCATAGAAGTGAAAATAAATGTAAGAAGTGGGCCAGCACTCTAGGGGCCACGCCAGGGAAGGCAGCCAGCAGTCTGGAGGTACACCTCCAGATCCTTCTCCCTTTTTTCCACCAAGATTCTGGAATTTTTCCCAATTATCTTTTTGGGAGGAAGTAGATTTTTATCAATCTTTCTCTCTGCAACAAGCTTTTCATGCAGGTCATGGAAGTCACTGTAGCGGTGCTTGCATGTCCACTCATGGTTGACATCGGTGACCTGTATGATATAAACCAATCTCTGCTCTGACCTTTGTTGAGCAGCACAAGTCCCTCTAGGCCTCCTCCACAGCCCTAGCATTAGGTCTGGGAAGCATATGGGACAAGCCTGTGGCGTGTAAGTGTCCACTAGCTCGGAACCCACAACAGCGCACCTCTTTGGCCCGCTCGGCCTCCTGCTCCTGCCCAAAGCTACTGCCGCCACGTTCCGGGCTTCGCCACCACAGCAGCCAATCCATGCAGACTGGCAGCAGCAGGGGGCGGGGTCAGCATGCCACGCCCCCGTTCCACCCCCCCCCCATTGCGCCTTGGGCCATGCCGCCATCTTGGCTCTATGACTTTCTCTTTTAATGTGCTTTTTAATTTTTAAAGAGAACTCCTGCATGTACGTTCATCAGGGATATTGGTCAATAGTTTTATTTCTTTTTCTATTGTTATGTTTTTATCAGATTTGATGTTGGAATAATACTGTTTTCATAGAATGATTTTGGAAGGATTCTTTCTTTTTCTGTTTTGTGAAATAGTTTGAGGAGCACTGTTAGTTCTTCATTAAAAATCTTATAAAATTGAGTAGTGAATCCATCCAGACCTGGGCTCTTCTTTATTGGAAGGCATTTCATTACTGCTTCAATTTTATTACTTGTTTTTCATCTATTTAGTGTTTTATTTTTAAGATTCTCTTGCTTCAATTTTGGAAGTTTGTATTTGTCCAGAAATTTGTCCATTTATTCTAGATTTTCCAAATTATTGTCAAGTAGTTTTTCAAAATATTCTCTAATAATCATTTGAACTTAAAGGGTGTCTGTTGTAATGTCTAATATTTTTAACCTTTAATTCTATTTATTTGGATCTTTTCTCTCTCTTTTTTTGGTTTATCTAAAAGTTTGGCAATGTCATTATCTTTTCTTTGACATAACACTCTTTGTTATAAAATTCCCTCTTACTACAGCCTTCACTGTATCTCACAACTTTTGGTATATTTTCATTTGACTTAAAAAAATCTTTTAATTTCCCATCTGTTTTCTTCAATGACTATGTACTCAATAGTGTGTTATTCAATCTCCACGTGTTTATATAATTTCTGTAGTTTCTCTTGTGGTTGATTTCTGATTTCATTGCATTACAATCAGAGAAAGTAAAGCAATTATTTTATTTAAAAATTTGAAACTAATAAGTGGTTTATTTTGGAAAATGTTCCATTTGCTGATGAAATAATGCATATTCTATAGCTGTTGAATGGAATATTCTGTAAATACCTGTTCAGTCTATTTTTTATGTAATTGAACTCTGATTTTTTATTGTTGTAGTTGCTGGGTGATCTATCTTTTGGTGAGAGTAGGGTGCCAAAGTCACCTACTATTATTGTATTGGTGTTTATAACTTTATATCTAATAGTGTTTCTTTTTTAAAATTGAGTGCATTTGGTGTATGTATATGTTTGATAATTATATTTTGATGCATTCCCATCTTAAAATATAGAAATATTTCTAGTTTCCTCTAACTGATCTTATTTATCCTAAAGTCTATTTTGATGAATATAAATAGTCTTGCTTGCATTTAGATTTCATTTGTTGGAATATATGGTAAGTTTCTTGTATGTAACATATTGTCAGAACTTGCTTTCTATATCATTCAGCCAATCTATATCTTTTAATCAGAAAATTAAGAATATTTACATTCAGAGTTATTATGGAAAAGTGGATCAATATTTCTGTTATTTTATTGTTTTTCTTTTGGATGTTTTGAATATTCTATGTTCATTTCTTCCTCTCTTATTCATCTTAAAAGTTTGGTTGTTTTCTGTATTGACAATGCTTGATTCAGATTTCTCATTTGCATGTCTACCCTTCAAATGAGTTTAATCTTTCACATGATCTTATGATTGTATTTATAGTATTTTCTGTTCTGGGTGTAAGTTCCTCTTAAGCATCAATGGTAAGGATCTAGTGTTCATAAATTCCCCTAGTTTATGCTTATCTTGGAAGGTCTTTAATTTTTGTTAAATTCTGAATGATAACCTTGCTATGTGTAGTAATCATGGTAATTATTTTTTCTTTAAGATGTGAAATGCATCATTCCATACACACCTGACCTTCAGAGTTTCTTTTGAGAAGTCTGTTGTCACTCCAATGTAGTTTCTTTTTAAAGTGACTTAGTGCTTCTTTCTTGAATATTTTAATATTCTTTCTTTGTCCTGTATTGAACAGTTTACTGTGTTGTGGAAAGACCCTTTTCTGGTCATGTCATTTGAGGTCCTTTATGCTGCCTATACCTGGATGTCCATGTCTTTCCCCAGATTTGGGAAAAACTCTGCTATCATTTAATTGACTAGGTTTTCAATACATTCAGCCTGCAGCTCTTCTCCCTTGGGTTTGCCCATTATGTCTGCATTTGATCTTTTAAGGGTGTCACAGATACTTTACAAGTACTTTTCATGTTTTCTTATTTTTTCATAGCTATCTGGATGTATTGTTCCATCATCCTTGTTTCTAAGTTCTGCTATTTTTTTCTTCCACTTTATCTAGTCTGTTGATGGGAATTTCAACAGAGTTTTTTTTTTTAATTTTTGGCTTACTGAGATTTTTATTTCAAGATTTATGGCTCTTTTTCATATTATCTTTTTACTAAATTGGTGACTCATATCCTGCATTGACCTCTTTAATTCATTGAACTGTTTATCTGTTCTTTTGGAATTCATTGAGCATTTTAAAAACCATTCTTTTGAATTCTTTATCCAGCATTTCACACACTTCAATATGTTTGGAATCTATTATCATAAAATTAGGAACTTTAAGAAGTGTCATATTGCTTTGTGTTTTTACATTTCCTGTGTTTCTATGTTGAGATTTGTGCATCTGTTGGGATGGATATCTCTCCCACTTTTATAAGTGAGGGCCTTCTTAGTGGGTGGCCTTTTCCTGATGCTGAGCCTTGGGGTGTTTGTTGTGTGGTACTGATTTTTATTCCAATTGAACTGCTCAGTGTAAGCCATCTGTGGCTTCTTTGGCTATGATTATGTGCGTTTTGACACAATGTATACTGTATCAGCTTGAGGGACTCACTTTCTCTATAGGTTTTGCAAGAGTGAAATCCCTCTGGTAATTCAGGAAGATGCAGCATAGAGAGCAGAGTATGTGGGGTATGCCCTCCTACATTGAGAGTGGAAATCCCTATGAAGTGGTATGGGTTTCTATGGGAACTGTTGATATTGACTCTGTTACTTGAAAGCAGTAACAGAGCCGGTATGATGCTGGCTGTTCCAATCATAGTGAGGGGCCTGGAACTTTTTCTCTCTGTTTAAGCACTATTGCAATTCCTAGTATTTCATGTGGAGAGATGGAGACTAGGATTAGAGATTCTTCTCTGCGGTACTTACATGCAGTCTTGTCAGCAATCTAACAGGATGTAGGAGCGACCACAGCTGAGGACCCTCATAGGTGCAATGTTTACAGCAGTTGTGTAATTTTCCTCTGTTATTAGTGTGGGGTGACTATTTATGAGCAGGATGTCAGATGCTCCCAGCTGTGCATACTTGGAGACAGGTCATTGGCAGGGGCTTTTATTCTCCCTATTGTCTCCCTATTGATATATCCGTCAAGGTTTGAGAGCAGGATTAGGTCATGGCTGGAGCTAGGAACAATTCCTCTCAGCTGGGCTGGGAGTATATCTCAGTGGCAGAGCACCCATCGATGTGTACAAAGTCCTGGACTTAATCCTGGAGAGAGAAAAGGGTGAGAGAAGATGAAACAATAGCAGCAACAATAACAGAAAAGGGTGGGTATAGAATAAAATGAAAAGATAAAAAATTAATATTGAAACTTGAGAAAGAAAAAAAGCTAGAGATGAATTTTAAAAAGAAAGGGAAAAGAAAGCAAAAAACTAAAAGAAAGAGAAAAAAAGCCATAAAACTTCCTTCTGTCAGGGTTAGGGAGGAGATGAGTGTAGATGACTGAACTCTATGCCAATCAAAACCTTCTCTTGTGTCTTTTTTATGTGTCCAGTGGACAAATTGGAGTTATTCATCCCCCACTTTTCCCCCACTTCTTTCCATTGTTATTTCCATTGTTGTTCTCACCATGTGACTAGCAGGAATGATGTGTGTCTGATACCAATTCCTCTGGGATGCTTTGCATGCTGAAAGGAGGGAGTGAATATTGCAGAACTTACAAGGTGAAGATTTTCTCCATAGCTTTTTGGGCTACACACTTCAAGGGCAGGACAAATGCTGGTGTTTTAGCATGTTAATGGGCTAACAAGGAATGTGGAGCTCACTAAGCAAAGATTCTCTCTAGAGCTTTCTGTGCTGCACACCTTGATTTCAGGGCAAATATTTGTGTGGTTCCATGTCCCCAGTTACCCCAGTGGGTGTCAAGATCTGATGGAAATGCAAAGATCTGTGTTGGGAAGAATGGTGGTGGGTCCCATGTAATCTACCACCCAAAATTCACGTGTGAATTTTCACTCCCCTTCAGACTTCACTCTGTTAAGAAGTTTCTTAAACCACCAATATTAAAGGGAAGAATCTTCTCTCTCCATGGTATTAGATTCCAGCTTCCCACTGCATGGCAGCACACAAGGGGATGAATAATTCTACTTATCAGAGAATACGTGAAAGAGGAGGAGTTCCAATGAGGTCCCCTAAAGCAGAATTTGCACACTGGAAAGAAGGAGTGCAGGTTTGTGTCAGAGTTTGTGAGTTTGTGCCAGAGTTGCTTCTTCAGGCTGAACTGTCTCATAAGGGTGATACCCAATTAGCTAGTGAAATGGAATTGCCACTAGATCCAGGGTCCCAGAGATAGAGGAATTCAGGGACCTCTGATCCACAGACCAGTAAGCTCAGACAATAAGACCCTTCTCAAAATGGCTTATGGTTATAGCTCCATGAGAATATGCTGGGAAATACAAATAATTTCTCTAGAATCAACTCCCTATGCTGTTCCGAGGTCTTTGATCTGTTTAGATGTTATGTCTGGAAGGTACGGAATTCTGCACTAATGGAGCTCACTGGAACTCTCCTTCTTTCATCTGTTCCCTGACAAGGGGAATTACCCATCCCCTTGTGTGCTGCCATACAATCAGTGCTGAAGTGCTCTGTTGCTCCCACTACTCTATTTACCAAAATCTGTACATTTTTTCCAGGTCTCTTTCTCCTGTGGAATCCCAGCACTCCTCTGTTGCCACCCACCTGAAAAGTATCTACACATATATTTTTTGGTTCTGTCTATTGGAGAAACATACAAATAATGGGTGCTTTTAGTTTACCATCTTGAATTCTTATCTTAATTGCCCAATCATTTTAATTTTGACTTTTCAGTATAATACAGTGGACTATTTTATGGATAATTATTGAGCTATATGCAAAAGTTCTATGATGTTATTATTGTTGTTATTATTTCTGTTGGCATTGGATTATAGGTTCCTTGGCTGTATTCTTAGAATTGTTATCATGCCTTTGGCTGGGAACACCAAAATACTTAAGGTGTTCCCACATATATTAAGTCCTGTATCTTCATAATATGTTCTTATGATATTCACTTAATTAGAAAATTGATATGGAAATACCCAAAGCTCTGAAGATGTTTATAATAATGGACTCTATAGGGAATGTGAAAGATAAATGAAAATTAAATAAGAAATTTGATACATTTGATGTAAAGTCATAATCTTCAATCTGTCAACAGATATTGGTATGTAGGACAGTTTGCAATGTACCTTATGAGGATTATAAAAGATATATATGACATGGATATGGTATCAAGAACCTTGTAATTTATTTTGGAAAATATGATATTTAGTATTATAAAAGATTACATTATTATAAAGCAGAAAATGATAAATGGGAAAGGAGAGACTAACTACTGGAACTGATTCATTAACAACAGATAAGAAAAGAGTTGTTTTTTGGTCAAGGAAATGCAAACACGATTTAGAAATAATAATACGGAAGAACTTACAAATGAACCAAAAGACATTTAAATCAACCTAAGATCCACTCACCACAGTCAATTGATTTTAATCAATTTGTTTCATTTTTATGTTAATAGTACATCATAAGCATATACATATATACTCAGATGACTTTTTGCTATATAGATTGTGATTGAGCTCATTTACAATAACATATCTCAGCAGCAGTTGGTTAAAGAACAGACTTTTGACATTGAAGCACTTTATATTGAAAAGTAAATGAGATACCTTTCTCATTGATTTTTATCATTCCTTATAGATGCACTCGTGGTCTATTTCCCAAAATGTCCTTTCTTCTAGTAAAGCATTAGTGATGAGCATGACATGTAACCTCCTTATTCTTGCATTTATTTGTTAATTTGCTCAATAAATCTTTATTTAGTACCTACTATATTCCAGGAACTGTGCTAGGCATTGGGAATAAAGTTCAGACTAGTATTTTCCCACAAGAGCTTATTTTGGTTCTAAGCTGAGCCACTGAGACAGGTAGCAAACAAATAATTGTAATTGTGTTAGGTCTATGAAGAGGTGCAAAGTAACTTGCAAGTGTAGTAAAGAGGTGCCTTCAGGCTACTCTGGAGTTCAGAGTATTTATAGATGATTCAACCTTTGTCACTTTCTCCTAGCTTCTTACTGCTTTACTAGTTTTAAGAAAAGAGTATTCAAATCATTATTTTAATTTTGACTTTATACTACACTGTACTCTGCCTCCTCAGTCCAGTTAAATCGAGACTGGAAAGATAAAGAGGAGCTTGGTGGGCATTTGTAGGCATGGGGTGAGAAGACAATTCCAAACAGAATGAACCATCATGAAAGGAGATCCAACGTGGTGCACTGGGTGAACAGAAAGTGACTCCTCAGCTTGGTTGAACTTTAAAATTAGAACTACATTTAGTTTATTCATTAAGTGCTCATCACAATTGTGCAATCATTTAGTTTCTTAAAAATAAAGCTTGCAGGTTAAAGAAAGCTGTGCCATCTTTCTACTCACTTTGGAAAGGAGAGTAATAGATATTAAAATTAAATAGATGTCTCTATTTTTCAGATATCACTCTCCGTCCCTGTAAATACTGTGGGGGGCATATCATAGCATATCATCATCAAACCTCTGTGCCCATTAAAAATAGTTTTGCTGTTTTGTTGTATATTAGTCTACATTTTACTGAAAATTGACCAATTTGGAGGATCAAATAAAGCTGGCCTAAGAATGTGTGCTGAAACCAAACAAATTCAGGCAAAGCTTCTTCGTGTTCTTCTGCACATATGTGCAGGATTCAAGAACAGAGTGAGTAAAAATAAGAATACTTTTAAGGACTCTATTCTCCTTCTTCCTCCACCAACATCCATCCTATTGTAGAAGCACAGAGAGAGGAGAAATTGTGGATTGAGAGTGAGTACCAATATAGCATTTTTAAGTGCTTTTCCCCCTTAAGAATCAGGGGATCTAAGAGCTGAGGAAGAGAGAGTGTATAGGTGTGTAACCTTCCACTTATTCTTTCTCTAAAACCCCTTTGTGGTGTCTCCTCCTCCCACCTGCCTTCTGATTTCATATTTAATGTATGACAAGGTAGAAAGAAGAGGAAAACTGTCAGTTCAGGATAAAAATAAACTAGTTCATAGCTGCTTACTTTCATTTCTTGGGGAAAATCTAGCATCTGTTATTAGATCAAGGGCCTAAAAGGAAGAAGATATATATCAAAGAGCTGAGGACACTATAAAGGGTGGTATTCATGGGTAAAACGGGGTCATGTGATTATAAGGCCCATGGATATCAGTAAAAACAGAAACTCATGGCGAATCTTTAATGATTGAAATGTTAAAATTTCCTTTATCACCTCACTGGAGCCACAAAACAACCTAGGGTGATTTAATCTTAGTCAACAATAAATTGTATTTATTCAGGCAAACTTCTTAAATTTTAATCTACTATTAATATAATCAAAAAGAATGTAAGGCAGTTTACTCATAATGTCTGGGAAATGTTTGATCTCTGAATTAACAATACTTCTGGAATTCAGTTAACACTGTCTAATAATATAAACCCTGTACATAATTTAAAATTTTGTAACTACATTAAAAAATAAAATACACAAATAAAATCAATTTTAAGGGAACATTTTATTTTATTCAATATGCCTCAAATAGTTACCATTTTGATACATAATCAATATGAAAAATTATTGAAACTTTCAATTTTTTATATTATCTTTATATTATCTTCAAAATCTTATTTATATTTTATACTTATAATACATCCCAAAATACATGCTAAATTTTCATTAAGAATACTTCATCTATATTAGCTCTATAGAGAATTTGTGTTAAAAAATAGATTCATGGGCTGGGGATGTGGCTCAAGCGGTAGTGTGCCTGCTTGGCCCGGGTTCGATCCTCAACACCACATACAAAGATGTTGTGTCCGCTGAAAACTAAGAAATAAATATTTAAAAATTCTCTCTCTCTCTCTCTCTCTCTCTCTCTCTCTCTCAGAAAATAGATTCATAAAAAGAAAGTGAAAAGATCAGAAATTAAAGGAAAAGGAAGAATGAATAGGCAGAGCTGAGAATTTGGAAGGCAATGAAACTACTCCATATATAGAAATATGATATTATTGTTAAATTTGCTTAAATTTGGCCTAAATCTGGCTCTGTGATTGGATGATAAAGATTGGTCCAATGTGACATCCATTTATACTGAAATGCACCTTGGCTTGATGTGTAAATGACTTATAACCTAACTCATGAGTATATGCTAGAACAAACAAAGAGTCTCAGACAATCATAGCAGCTAAACCTTCAGTCACCAACTACCAAAACATGACTACATAAGACAGTTGTAAACTGTGGTCAATTACATTGTTTCTGTGTGACCTCCTTTTCTCTGACTTTAAATATGACCTGCACATTTGGTAGAGTGAGGCATTCTGAACCAACTCCTTATGCAGATTGCTGCCTAGTTTGTGAATATTTTACTTGCTTAAATAAACTTTCTTCAGTTAATCCATCTCAATCATTTTTTTCATTAAAATAAGGAATGTGTCCTTATATATTTGTCAAAACCCAGGGAATTCACATAGCCTAGCTGGACCCTATAAAACACTGTGAACTTTGGGTAATAATGAGGAGTCCATGTTAGTTAATTGATTATAACAAAAGTATCATTCTACTGGAGTGGGTGTTGATAGTTGGGGGAGACTGGGCAAATATTGGGGCAGGGAATGAACTCTGTACTTAATTCAACTTTGCTTTGAAACTAAATCTGCTCTAAAAAACTAAATCAATTAAAAAAATAAACTATGAATTGTCCAATGAATTTTCTCCTCAAACTTCCATTCTAACTTCTATATAGAAACTTCTTATATGGTTTATGTAATGCAGTTTATGGTTTAAAAATTGTATAATATCTTATGAATTTTGAAAGATCTTTATTTCCTTTTAGTTTCTTTGATTCCTCAACATCAGAGCCATGTTTCATAGCCTGTGTTCATAAATTGTGCTTAATTTGTATCTAATTGTTTATCAGTCTACCTACCTAGAATCTGAGCAATTTTAAGGGAGAGATTAAGTCTTCCATGAATTTGTTTGTTAACTAGGTAAAAACAAATTCACAAAAGCAAGTTATTTCAAACATACCTATGTTTTATAATAATAAAACCAAACCTGAGTTTTTAGATTCAAATGAATTAAAATTAAATATAATTAAAATTCAGCTTCTACATCACATTAGCCAAAATCAAATGCTTAACAGCCACATATAACTAGTGGCTACCATATTGTACAGCATAATTTGAAATATTATAATAATTGAAAAGCAGTAAAATGTATCCCAATTCCAAGATCTTTTTAAATTTTTTCCCAATTCCAACATATTATAAGGCATTCTCCTTTTCTTCTCTCAGTCTATGAGTTTAGAAATTATATGTATAATGAGGATTTACAGATTTTTTTTAACCTGTCAATTCATATGAACACTAAATTACTGTCACCTCTCATGCTTCTGAATTTGCATTGACTCATTTCCTGGGACTCCCACCTTCCTGTCAAATTGGGCCATGGTGAAATCAGCAAAGATTCATTAGTATTTGAGATTACACCATCACTTCATACAGCATTGTAGAACAAATTTGCTTTTGTGATTATAAAGGCATGCACTTTGAAATGAATCATTAAATTATTCCTTAACAAAAAGGCTCTAAGGAACATATGGTATTCACATTCATGAGTAAAATTCTATGCCTGTAACAAAAAATGATATTTCTCCCCTATCTGATTTCATCTCTTCTAAGAAACTGGCAGAATAAAAGTAGGAATGGATTTTCCTTAGTAATCCTTAGAGAATTAACATTGGTGATTACAAGTTATACTTGCAGAAGTAGGTAAGCAAATATACATTTAAACAAAGAAATGGCACTATAAAATAAGTGAATTATTATACATTTGCTTCAGGGAACAACAGACCTCACTATAGAAAAAAAATTGGATGCCTGGATCAATAGCACATACATTCTGAAACCAAGTGCTAGGTGATGGTTACTTTCTGCCTCCTCTTCTGTTGCAAATTCTAATGCCATGACATCTCCTATCAGGATTCTGCAGAATTGGGCTGGACAGAACAGTAGATGTCAGGCCATCCAGTTCATTTCAGAAAGCACTGATTAGAAAAGGAAGACATTGATTTGTGTGCAGTACAAAAAGCACATAGTCATAGCTCTTGACTTCAAAGAGCATTTCTGTTCCAAAAGTTGAGTGCCCCAATGAAGATAGGACATTACCAGTGTACTTTTACGTTAATATCTTCAAATTCTAGGCTCTAGGGGAAACATGTTTTTTCACCTTTCTTTCTTATAATGAGAAATGGAAACTAAAATGCTACCTGATGTTCTAGCACATTAGCTTCCACTTCTCATGTCCTAAAATTCTGAGCAGAATTGGATTAGAAAAGCCCAGTCAGCATCCTTTATCTCTTGAGTTTAAATTAAAATCTTTTCCAGGGACTCCAAGGGAACTACATTGTCTTGACCCTATCTCTCCAACTACATTTCTTTCTTGCTATCCATCTCTCCAGATACACTATTCTCTTGCTCTTTTCCAAATACATGGAAGGCCTCATGACCTTTGAATTTTCTGTTCTCTCTGCCTGAGATGTTCTTTTCATGTAACTAACTCTTTTTCATCAGTTATTTTTGTTCAGATCTGACATCTCTTCAAGAACAATTTAATCTTACCATCTTGTCTAAACCAGGCTTCTGCATCCCTAGTTTCTCTCTAGCCTCTTTCCTTTATTTTCTTATTAATGTCTATTTGTCTCTTTCTGTATTAATTGATTAATAATTAATTGTTTCTCTTACTGGTGTCTAATATCCATAATAAAAAACCTTTGTCTTATTTAGACTATTGTCCCTGAAAAATTAGTAAACATCTCATATGAGGGGTTTGTCTTAGTCTATTCAGGCTGCTATAACAAAATACCTTAGACTGTATAAATTAGAAACAAAAAGAATGTATTTCTCACAGTTCTGGAGAATGGGAAGTCCAAGGTCAAGACACTAGTAGATACATCAAGTGAGATTCTTTATTTCAGAGATGATGCCTTCTTGATTTATTTTCTCATGGTTGAAGGGACTTGCTCATTCTATGTGCCTCTTTTTTGAGCATGAATCTTTCCTCTACCTTCATGACCTAATCATCTTCCAAGTATCATCTCCACCTTCTAATACCATCATCTTGGTGATTAGGTTTTAACTTATGAATTGGAGAAGAATACAAGCTTTCATACCATAGATGTGCTCAATAAATATTTGTTGAGTTAATTGATGTTTTCCTTGTCCATAAATTCACTGCATTGGTGTAAGATGATATATTTTATCATAGTTTTTTCACTCATGAGATTTTTACCAAGAATTTACAAGATGGTATTTCTAAAAATTAATGACATTTGTTAAGTGTCACACAATATAAGTATTGTTATTTTTCTTACTACATTTAGCAGGACCTCCAAAGGGCTATTGGACTCTCCTCGTTTCAGAAAAACCTAGCATGTGCTTTACATACCAAAAAATCAGCTACTCACTCTACTTTTCAGCGAGAAAATGGAGATTTTGGAGAAAGCATGCTGTGAAGGTATCCCACCTCCATAGAAGCCCAGCAATGGCTCCACTGAAGAGAGAGTAGGAAATTAGGATGCTTTATCATAGTGACTCATCCTCAAGGATGCTATCCATGGTCTTTTGTGTGTCTGTCTTTTATAAGATGAAAATACTATGAAATTCCCATACTTCTGTTTCAATAACTTCCTGCCTGAAAGATTTCTTTATATTTAGCCACTAGATTTTGTCAGCTTGGGCATTATTCAGCTTCTGAAAAGTATAAGTAAGAAAATTGAAAATGAAGGGCAGCCAGATACTACTTTTTAGATAATGACAGTAATGATGTGGTAAATTGGTATATTCTTCAAGGAAATATGCAGGGAGATTCATTTCCAATAAGCCACCTTGTATTAAATGGGTTATACTTAAAATAATCATGCAGCTCAGGTGGATGTGATTATCTGAAAACTAATAGCTATACGAAAACACAAAAATACAATGCCTACCTCTGAATCCCTCTGAATCTACCTCTGAATCCCAACAATTTTCACATGATGTACAGGGAAGAAAATAAGGGAGTAAGTTATTAGCTTACAGTGCACATTAATTGCAAAGTCACTAAAACCTTTCCATTCACTTAAACTGATGGTGGTACATAACCACGTGCTAATAAACAGAGGAGAAACAGCTTGCTGTGTACAGTCGCTCCTTAGTAAGGTTAACAAACTACATTAACCATTCACTCATCTGTAACTCGTAATTAATCACTCCTTGAAAATTACATTGTATAATAAATGAGGACAGACATGATTCATTAAAACTTCTAATTAATTCTATTTAATACTATTTCATAGTTCATTGATAAGTGCTGAGAGAAGGATTACACTGTAGGATATTTGATGCATTGCTGCTGAAGAAGTAAATAGGGGGAACATTATCTAAAATGAAACATGAATACTTGCAAATGAAAATGTCAGATGTTTATCACTGTAGCGCCTGCTTCTGTTCTCAAGGGTCTTTCTGCATTACCAGTGGAAAACTCCATTTTCAGGACTGTATCAATTGGTTGTAAAAGCTCTTCTGGGTTCAAACTTGATGCTCAGTATCTGAGCCTGAAAAATAGCTAAGTCTATTTGGTTTTCCTAATAAATGTTGATGACTGTTTTGCTAGCTAATGGCAAAACTATTGTTAAGCAGGTTTGGAGAAAAATCCATTTGTATAGAAAGACAAATACTTAACAGGAATTATGGTTTCGGAGTAACTTAGTTGCATTGTGTGTGTTTATGTGTGCATGTACACAAGTGTGTGTGTGTGTGTGTGTTAAATTAGACATTAAAATGGTAAGTATATTAGTGTCAAGAAAAGTCCTGTTATTTTTCAGACATGAAGAATCAAACCATTAAGTGCATAGTTTATAATCTGGGCTGAGAAGGCAGTCATAATTCATACTAAGTGAAAAGTGTATGATTTAAACTTAATTATGGAAAGTTCATTATTAACTTTTCCTTCTTATTTTGCCAACCACAAAGTATACAAAACATGTTTTAGCAACCACTGGTGGTTCCATAATATAGATGGTGAGAACTTTGAATAGAAGAAGGTAGTCACACACACAAAAAAATTTGTATCCTAAATTTGTAAAGAATTCTTACAACTTAATAATAAGAAGGCAACCAATCCAATCATAAATTTGAAGAGACACTTCAAAAAAGGAAAGGTAGAAATGGCTAGCAAATGCATGAAAAGATGTTCCAGATCATTAATCATTGAGGAAATGATAATTATAAAACCATAATGAATTACCAATCCTTATCTTTTTAATTTGTTAAAGTTAAAAAGACTACCAATGCTAAGTGGTTACAAGGATGTGGCATGCTTATACGTCACTCACAGGAGAGTAAAAGGGTAAACCACCTTGGAAAGTACTTAATAGTGTTTTAAAATGATAATAATGCATCTGCCATTCATTACAGCCATTCTACTCCTGCATATTTACAGAAGAGTAATAAAACACTTGTCAGGACAACTAATGACACATCAGCATTCGGATAACCTTATTAACCAGGGCTCAAATCTATAAAGAAGTTAAATGCCCATTAACAATCTAACGGATATACCAAGTATGATAGTTACACTACCTAACCAAAACTAACAGCTCAATGTGGTGGAAAAAGAGCCAGACACAGAAGACTTAAGAGTATATTAAAAAAAAATAGAAAAAGCAAACTCATGCAAAGTGATGAAGAGCAGACCAAGCATTACCAGGGTGTGAACAAAAGGAAGTTTAGATTACAAAGGAGCCTAGGGTATCTTCTGGAGGCAACAGAAATGCTCTGTATGGTAAATGCTGAAACTCATCAAAGTTTGTACTTTAAGTGGATGCAACTTATTGTCAGCAGTTTAGTCTTTAATAAAGTTTATTTTTGAAAGGAGTTATAAATCTGATTGGTCTATCTCCCAATCAAAATAATAAAATTCATAGTAAATGATTACTTTGAACTTTGAATTACAGCTACATAAGTAGCAGGTGAGATGGCGAAAGGTCAGGGAGGAAGCAAGTTCTGACGAGCACCAAACTATTTTCTGGTCCTGAACAAATGGACATCTAGTCACCATGTTTCATTCTTCAGGGAAGGTGATTCTGAAATTACTTCTCAAAGTTAATTACTTTCGAAATGGCTACAGTAAATTGTGCTCCTAAACATTACCCTCCCCTAGTATTTACAGAGGAACTCAACAATAGAGTCTTACCTTGTATTTTATGCTTGTATTGCCTTCTGCCAGATAAAAACAAAACAAAACAAAGACTGCAATTTTCAGACTTTGACATCCCTGTACATGTTTTGATGTGGGAAGAAGAGGGGGTTGGACTAGCTACTGATTTTTAAACTGTTTCTGGAAGCATGAGGATTCTTGGGAATGTGTAAAATCTCACCAAGGACTGTTAGAAGGGATGAGGGGAGGGCATGGAGTGGCCATTCAAGGTACTTACTGGGTTTCCAATTTTTATTTTTTTTATTTTATTTTATTTTTTTATTTAATTTTTTTGAAGTTGGAAAAAAATACAATTTTTATTCAAAAATCACTTAATAAAATGGGCAAAATATTATTATGTAATTTTGATTCTTTTTTTCTTTTTTCTTTTTTTTATTGTTGGTCATTCAAAACATTACATAGTTCTTAATATATCATATTTCACAGTTTGATTCAAGTGGGTTATGAACTCCCATTTTTACCCCTTATACAGATTGCTGTATCACATCAGTTACCCTTCCATTGATTTACATATTGCCTTTCTGGTGTCTGATGTATTCTGCTGTCTATCCTATTCTCTACTATCCCCCCTCCCCTCCCCTCCCCTCTTCTCTCTCTACTCCCTCTACTGTAAATCATTTCTTCCACTTGTATTATTCTTCTCTTACCCCTCCTTTCATCTTATATGTAATTTTGTATAATCCTGAGGATCACCTTCCATTTCCTTGCAATTTCCCTTCTCTCTCCCTTTCCCTCCCACCTCTCATCCCTGTTTAATGGTAATCTTCTTCTCAAGCTCTTCGTCCCTACCCTGTCCTTAGTTACTCCCCTTATATCAAAGAAGTCATTTGGCATTTGTTTTTTAAGGATTGGCTAGCTTCAATTAGCATAATCTGCTCTAATGCCATCCATTTCCCTCCAAATTCTATGATTTTGTCATTTTTTAATGCAGAGTAATACTCCATTGTGTATAAATGCCACATTTTTTTTTTTTATCCATTCATCTATTGAAGGGCATCTAGGTTGGTTCCACAATCTTGCTATCGTGAATTGTGCTGCTATGAACATCGATGTAGCAGTGTCCCTGTAGCATGCTCTTATTAGGTCTTTAGGGAATAGACCGAGAAGGGGAATAGCTGGGTCAAATGGTGGTTCCATTCCCAGCTTTCCAAGAAATCTCCATACTGCCTTCCAAATTGGCTGCACCAATTTACAGTCCCACCAACAATGAACAAGTGTACCCTTTTCCCCACATCCTCTCCAGCACTTGTTGTTGTTGGACTTCCTAATGGCTGCCAATCTTACTGGAGTGAGATGGTATCTTAGGGTGGTTTTGATTTGCATTTCTCTGACTGCTAGCGATGGTGAGCATTTTTTCATGTACTTGTTGATTGATTGTATGTCCTCCTCTGAGAAGTGTCTGTTCAGGTCCTTGGCCCATTTGTTGATTGGGTTATTTGTTATCTTATTGTCTAATTTTTTGAGTTCTTTGTATACTCTGGATATTAGGGCTCTATCTGAAGTGTGAGGAGTAAAGATTTGTTCCCAGGATGTAGGCTCCCTGTTTACCTCTCTTATTGTTTCTTTTGCTGAGAAAAAACTTCTTAGTTTGAGTAAGTCCCATTTGTTGATTCTAGTTGTTAACTCTTGCACTATGGGTGTCCTATTGAGGAATTTGGAGCCCAACCCCACAGTATGTAGATCATAGCCAACTTTTTCTTCTATCAGACACCGTGTCTCTGATTTAATATCAAGCTCCTTGATCCATTTTGAGTTAACTTTTGTGCATGGCAAGAGAAAGGGATTCAGTTTCATTTTGTTGCAAATGGATTTCCAGTTTTCCCAGCACCATTTGTTGAAGATGCTTATCCTTCCTCCATTGCATGCTTTTAGCCCCTTTATCAAATATAAGATAGTTGTAGTTTTGTGGATTGGTTACTGTGTCCTCTATTCTGTACCATTGGTCCACCCGCCTGTTTTGGTACCAGTACCATGCTGTTTTTGTTACTATTGCTCTGTAGTATAGTTTGAAGTCTGGTATCGCTATACCTGATTCACACTTCCTGCTTAGCATTGTTTTTGCTATTCTGGGTCTTTTATTTTTCCATATGAATTTCATGATTGTTTTATCTATTTCTACAAGAAATGCTGTTGGGATTTTGATTGGCATTGCATTGAACTTATAGAGAACTTTTGGTAATATCGCCATTTTGATGATGTTAGTTCTGCCTATCCATGGACAGGGTATATTTTTCCATCTTCTAAGGTCTTCTTCTATATCTCTCTTTAGGGTTCTGTAGTTTTCATTGTATAAGTCTTTCACCTCTTTTGTTAGGTTGATTCCCAAGTATTTTATTTTTGGGGGGATATTGTGAATGGAGTAGTTTTCCTCATTTCCGTTTCAGATGATTTGTTGCTGATATACAGGAATGCATTTGAATTATGCGTGTTGATTTTATATCCTGCCAATTTGCTGAATTCATTTATTAGCTCTAATAGTTTCTTTGTAGACCCTTTTGGGTCTGCTAGGAATAGAATCATGTCATCTGCAAATAGTAATAATTTAAGTTCTTCTTTTCCTATTTTTATGCCTTTAATTTCTTTCGTCTGTCTAATTGCTCTGGCCAGTGTTTCGAGGACTATGTTGAACAGAAGTGGTGAGAGAGGGCATCCCTGTCTTGTTCCAGATTTTAGAGGGAATGCCTTCAATTTTTCTCCATTCAGAATGATGCTGGCCTGTGGCTTATCATAGATTTCTTTTACAATGTTGAGGTATGATCCTGTTATCCCTAATTTTTCTAGAGTTTTGAACATAAAGGGATGCTGTACTTTGTTGAGTGCTTTTTCTGCATCTATCGAGATGATCATATGATTCTTATTTTTAAGTCTATTGATGTGGTGAATAACATTTATTGATATCCATATATTGAACCAGCCTTGCATCCCAGGGATGAATCCTACTTGATCATGGTGTATAATTTTTTTGATATGTTTTTGAATCCGATTCGCCAGAATTTTATTGAGGATTTTTGCATCTAGGTTCATTAGAGATATTGGTCTGTAGTTTTCTTTCTTTGAAGTGTCTTTGTCTGGTTTAGGCATCAGGGTGATGTTGGCCTCGTAGAATGTATTTGGAAGTTCTCCCTCTTTTTCTATTTCCTGAAATAGCTTGAAAAGTATTGGTATTAGTTCCTCTTTAAAGGTTTTGTAAAACTCTGCCGTATACCCATCCGGTCCTGGGCTTTTCTTAGTTGGTAGTCTTTTGATGGTTTCTTCTATTTCCTCTATTGTTATTGGTCTGTTTAGGTTGTCTATATCCTCCTGACTCAATCTGGGCAGATCATATGACTTAAGAAATTTATCTATGCCTTCACTATCTTCTATTTTATTGGAGTATAAGGATTCAAAATAATTTCTGATTATCTTCTGTATTTCTGAAGTGTCTGTTGTGATATTGCCTTTTTCATCCTGTATGCTAGTAACTTGAGTTCTCTCTCTTCTTCTCTTCGTTAGCATGGCTGAGGGCCTGTCGATTTTATTTATTTTTTCAAAGAACCAACTTTTAGTTTTGTCAATTTTTTCAATTGTTTCTTTTGTTTTGATTTCATTAATTTCAGCTCTGATTTTAATTATTTCTTGACTTCTACTTCTTTTGCTGTTGTTTTGCTCTTCTTTTTCTAGGATTTTGAGATGAAGTATGAGATCATTTATTTGTTGTTTTTTTCTTTTCTTAAGGAATGAACTCCAAGCAATGAATTTTCTTCTTAGAACTGCTTTCAATGTGTCCCATAGATTCTGATATGTTGTGTCTGTGTTTTCATTTAACTCTAAGAAGTTTTTAATTTCCTCCTTGATGTCTTCTAAAACCCATTGATCATTCAGTAACCTATTGTTCATTTTCCAAGTGATGCATGATTTTTCCTTCCTTCTTTTATTGTTGTTTTTCAGTTTCATTCCATTATGATCAGATAAGATGCATGGTATTATCTCTACTCCTTTATATTCTCTAAGAGTTGCCCTGTGACATAATATATGATCTATTTTTGAGAAGAATCCATGTGCTGCTGAGAAAAAAGTGTAACTGCTTGATGTTGGGTGGTATATTCTATATATGTCAATTAAGTCTAGGTTATTAATTGTGTTATTGAGTTCTATAGTTTCCTCATTTAACTCTTGTTTGGAAGGTCTGTCCAGTGGTGAGAGAGGTGTGTTAAAGTCTCCCATGATTATTGTATGGTGGTCTATTAGACTCTTGAACTTGAGAAGAGTTTGCTTGATGAACATAGCTGCACCATTGTTTGGGGCATATATATTTATGATTGTTATTTTTTGTTGGTGTATGGTTCCCTTGAGCAATATGTAGTGTCCCTCTTTACCCCTTTTGATTAACTTTGGCTTGAAATCTATTTTATTAGATATGAGTATAGACACTCCTGCTTGTTTCCACAGTCCATATGAGTGATATGATTTTTCCCAACCTTTCACCTTCAGTCTATGTATATCTTTTCCTATCAAATGCGTCTCCTGTAGGCAGCATATTGTTGGGTCTTGTTTTGTGATCCATTCAACTAGCCTGTGTCTCTTAATTGGTGAGTTTAAGCCATTAACATTTAGGGTTATTATTGAGATATGGTTTGTTCTTCCAGCCATATTTGTGTATTAATGTTACTAAACCTGATTTATTTTCCTCTTTGATTACTTTCCCCCCTTTACTGTCCTACCTTACACTGTTGGTTTTCATTGTTATTTTCCATTTCCTGTTCCTGTAATGTTTTGCCAAGGATATTTTGAAGAGATGGTTTTCTAGCTGCAAATTCTTTTAACTTTTGTTTATCATGGAAAGTTTTAATTTCATCTTCCATCCTGAAGCTTAATTTCTCTGGATACACGATTCTTGGTTGGAACCCATTTTCTTTCAGTGTTTGAATATGTTATTCCAGGATCTTCTAGCTTTCAGAGTCTGTGTTGAGAGATCAGCTGTTATCCTGATTGGTTTACCCCTAAATGTAATCTGCTTCCTTTCTGTTGTAGCTTTTAAAATTCTCTCCTTATTCTGTATGTTGGGCATCTTCATTATAATGTGTCTAGGTGTGGATCTCTTATGGTTTTGCACATTCGGCGTCCTGTAGGCTTCTAGGATTTGGGATTCTGTCTCATTCTTCAAGTCTGGGAAGTTTTCTCATATTATTTCATTGAATAGATTGTTTATTCCTTTGGTTTGGAGCTCTGTGCCTTCCTGTATCCCAATGACTCTTAAGTTTGGTCTCTTAATGTTATCCCATATTTCTTGGATGTTCTGCTCATGGTTTCTTAGCAGTCTTGCTGAGCTGTCTATGTTCTTTTCAAGTTGAAATACTTTGTCTTCATTGTCTGATGTTCTATCTCCTAAGTGATCTACTCTGCTGGTAGCATTCTCAATTGAGTTTTTAAGTTGGTTTATTGCTTCTTACATTTCTAGGATTTCTTTTTGTTTGTTTTTCAATACCTCTATCTCCCTGTGTAATTGATCTTTTGCTTCCTGGATTTGTTTATGTAATTCCTTGTCAAAGTGATCTTTCATTGTCTGATTTTTCTGTCTCATGTCTTCCTTGAGACTCCAGATCATCTGAAGCATGTATATCCTGAACTCTTTATCTGACATTCCATCTGTTGCAGCTATTACCTCTTCTAAAGTTGAGTTGACCTGCATTGCTTGTGGTCCTTTCTTTCCTTGTCTTTTCATACTGCTCGCATTTCTTTCTGCTTGGTGAAACTGTTGTGTTTTTGAAATTTTCCCCCTATTTATATTGCTCTTGTATAGTTGGAAAATCTCCCTTGCAGGGTGGGTAGTGGCTGTGCTCCTCCTCTAATTAGGGTGATCTGTCTACAACCCTGGTCTGTCGCAGGTCTGCCCACCATGCGGGAGCGGGTGGAGGCTCTGCTCTGCCCCCACTCCAATTGTGACGTAACTACCATGCCCTCGGGTCCTTGGTCCTGATCCGGATGTGGGCGGCAGCTCTGCTCGGCCCCTACTCCAATTGGTGTGACGTGTCTACCATGCTGGCAGGCCCCTAGGCCTGTTCCGCCGGTGGGTCGCAGGTCTGCCTACCTTGCGGGCTCGGGCGTCAGTTCTGCTCAGCCCCCACTCCAAATGGGGCTACCTGACTGCCTCTCCAATGGGTCGCTGGGCCTTTTCCGGACACGGGCGGCGGCTCTGCTCCACCCCCACTCCAACCAGTGTGACGTGACTTCCTCGGTGCTACGTGTCTACCATGCTGGCAGGCTACCGTGCCTGTCCTGCCAGTGGGTCACAGGTCTGCGTGCCTTGCAGGCTCAGACGGCGGCTCTGCACAGCCCCTACTCCAAATGGGGTGACTTGGCTACTGCGCCAACGGTTCGCTGGTCCTGTTCCAGGCGTGGGCGGCTAGTCTCTCCGGCCCCAGCTGCAGTTGGGATGTCGTGATACCACGCTGGCGGGTCACTTGGCCTGTTCTGGGAGCAGGCAGCAGCTCCACTCTGCCCCTCTGGCCCCCACAGCACCCAGCAGGACCCGGACCGAGAAGCAGTTACCGCGGGTTCCCCAGCCCTGGGCCAACGCAGCTCCGGGAGCCAGAACCCGGCCTCTCAGAGCTCGGTGCACTCTCTGCTATGAGCAGGCTCCAAGGATCAGTCTCCGCAGGTTCCCCAGCCCTGGGCCAAAGCAGCTCTGGGAACCAGAACCTGGCCGCTCAGAGCTCGGTGCACGCTTTGCTAGGAGTGAGCCCCAAGGAGTATTCTCCCCAGGTTCACTAGCCCTGAGCCTGAGCAATCTGTCTGCGAGACGCAGGCAAATACCAGCCTGAAATCACCTGTTCCGTAGCTGAATGAGCTGAGATCAGTAGAAAACAGGGATGATTACATCAGCTCTCCAAGATGGCGGCTGCTGTCCTCCTCCGTGGTCCGACCGGTGTGGAGAACCGAACTGGACTACTTCTCTCCTCCGTCTGAAAGCCAGAACTCAGCACTAAGCACGGCCATTGCACCGCTGGCAGGAGACCCCAGAATCCGCATCGCTGCACCCCCGCTCTGGCACCTCGCTGCTTCCCAGCTTGCGCCACAGACTCCCGCCACGGGGCGATCCGACGATCAGGCTATTTGACCCTCCGTGCTGAGAAATCGCCTGTGTCTGAGCCCCCGCAGCCGAACCTCGCGCGATAGAAATCCCTCCACTAGATTCTGGAGCACTTCAATTTCGATGGAAATTCCCAACAAGACAGCCTTCAGCTGTTTCACCTCGTCTTTCGCCCGCGCAGTGACGAGGCGCACGGGGGTGATGCACTCCCTTCGCCACCATCTTCCTGACCCCTCCAATTTTTATTTGAAAGGTATCTATTGCTAGAAAAACATTTCTTTAAATGTCATAATTCAGACTTTGGTATGTGTAAGCTTCTTTCTAACCCAGAATTATACAATTCTGTAAAAGTGGAAGTTCCCCCAAACACCAATTCTCATTAGCACCTTTGTCCATATGTTGTATCATGCTGGAAAATGTACTGTTTAACTAATTTTATTCTTAATAATATCATTAAATTTAATTAACATTTTCCTAGAAGAGAAGCAGATAGTTCTTCAGTAGAACATTTTTAAAGCATGATTTTTGCCATTCTCAAAGTCAAAACTGGTGCTCATGAAAGCCTGGTATAAATGTGTAGCAAATAAGAAAGACAGTAAATCTTATATAATGCTAAATTACTAACTTGACCTATTTTTCTCTTCTTATAGAACTGACCTTTAGTGGACTGGATTATCCATTCATTTTCAATTAAGTTTCCATATGGCAAATTGAAGCTGACCCTGCTACAATTAGAAAACTACATGGAATGAAAGAAGTCATAAATATTGTGACAGAGATTGTATTTTTATACATTACATACTTAAATTTTTTCCAATCATAAAAAGGGGCTAAAGAAGAAGAAAAATGTAGTAATTATAATACACTGAATAAAATAGGCAATCAATTAATTACCTAAATAATAATAAACTTTCCTACCATCAGAGGTTCTATTTGTTCCAGTGACTTGGATAATTGATGAAATTTCCCTGTGTAGGCTTCAAAGATACTTTATTTAATGTTAAATATTTTAACAAAATTTGTTATTGAGAGGCAACACTGTAGAAAAAGATATTAGCCTCAAAGGAAGTAAATCTGGCTTTTTAACTGGATTCTACATTTAATAACTTGGGAAACTCATTTAACCTTACTGGACCTCATTTTTCTCATTTTAACATGGGAATGATAATACTTCTATTCCTGGGAAGTGGTCAGGAGAAAAGAACATGATGTATGTGGTAGCCTTTATAACTGATGTGTTGATATTAAGTCTCACACATGTGATAAAATAATTCTCACATATGGCTTCTTAGATTTCTAGTCACTTAGAGTGTTTGGAAGGTATGTCATCAAAATCAAGTGTGGATACTGAGGTATTCTTTAAGAATAATGCCTTGAACACACAATAGGAGTATGATGTTATCGATTCAGCCTCAGCCTCTTCCCCATCCCTGGACCTCAGCAGGACCAGCCCCAATCTATGCAACTCTCAACACATCATCTCTTCCATTAGTAAAATAGGGAAATGCTTCAAAAGGAAAAAGCCTTCCCCAAAATATCACTTTCTTTTTTTAAAAAAAAATCATTCTTTTTATTTATGCAATGCAATAGAATGTATTTTTGACATATTTATGCAAACATGAAGTATGCCTTATTCTAATTAGGATCCCAGTCTTGTGGAGGTACCTGATGTGGAGATTCACTGTGGTGTATTCATATATGTACATAGGAAACTTGTGTTAGATTCATTCCACTGTCTTTCTTATTTTTATCCCCCCAAAATATCACTTTTAACAGCTAGTCATATAATTCTTTCCCATGGCTTTCTGCAAATGCACTGTATGTTATTACAAACACAAACTCAACAGGCAGTGAGATGCATTGGTTCAGGTGTCCTGAGGTGATAGAGGTCAGCTAAGTAGGCCTTGCCAGTACAAGCCAGTAACCAAAGGACTCCTTGTCTGTAACAAACTCTTGCTTCTCTGTGTGAAATGTGTGTATTTACACAGTCATACAAAAGCAAAACAAACAAACAAAGAAACTCTTCAGGTTTCACAAAACTACAACAGAAGAATTAGGAGACCACTAAATGCATTTTGAGCAGTGGACAGCTTTCTCTAAAAAAATAAAGAAAAATATTTGTCTGAGTGTTTCACTGCCTGAATTTTCACAAGCAGAGTTTTTCAAATAGCTCAGTTTGAAAGTTTGGGAGGATTCTGAGTCTAACTTTTCTGGGCTTTCAAGCATTTCCTTGAACTAAAAAACTGTGATTATTTTTCTTCTTTTCAGAACAACAGAATATAGCTGGACCACTCAATAGTTTATTGCTTCTCAATTCCAAATTCCTGCTTTGTTGCCTGCTTTGTAATAATGGAGATTTACCCTTTAAGCATTTCTCCTCTGCATTGGGCATGATGTCAGTAGACAGCAGTGGAGGGAAGTGAAAGAGAAAGGAACTCTCCCTCTTCTGGGCTTCATTTGTGTTTTTTCTTATTCTTGTTCTAAGAATGGCAATAGCATGTTTGATGAGGACAATCAGTAGTGCTCTTCTCAACTGTGTGCTTAAGGCATGCAGGCCCTAGGTGAGCTGGAAACTCTGGTTTAGTAATCTCCTTACTGAGACCTTCCAAGGTGGACTCTATTCTCTAGACTTTGGGCCACCCAGCCAACAAGTGGGCTCCTTATGCTGCAACATCAGCCATTCCTCAGCCATGCCAGTGTACTACATTTCATGGCTCTCAAGGCACAGATACTGTGTACCCAGGTCTTGTACCATCAGGGGAAAAGAGAACTCTGACACCCTAATTCCATTTATATACTACCTACCAGTTTTTTTTTTTCACCTGCACCCTGGAGGAGCAATTCTTACTTGAGTCAGCTGGGGCCAAAAACTCTACTTAATTTTTTCATCATCCAGTTCACTGCAACGTAAGTGCTCTCTAATAAGATCTGAATCCAAGACTTAGAGAAGCACCCTCACCTTCCAAGTTTGTTCTTCCCTTGGGTAGTCTCTTTCAGCCTAGGATATTATTTAGTTTTCTTTAGACCTTTATAGTTATTCCCCTGTTATATATGATAATTCTTTTTATTAATTAACTAATTTATTTATTTGTTCTAATTTGTTATACATGACAGCAGAATGCATTTCAATTCATAGTACACACATGGAGCACAATTTTTTATTTCTCTGGTTGAAACACAATGTAGAATCACACCGTTTGTGTCTTCATACATGTCCCTAGATAATTCTTTATACTAAACTTTCGCAATTCATTTTTTTTTATTGGTCGTTCATAACATTACATAGTTCTTAATACATCATATTACACGGTTTGATTCAAGTGGACTATGAACTCCCGCTTTTACCCCGTATACAAATTGCTGTATCACATCAGTTACCCTTCCATTGATTGACATATTGCCTTTCTAGTGTCTGATGTATTCTGATGTCTGTCCTATTGTCTACTATCCCCCCTCCCCTCCCCTCCCCTCCCCTCCCCTTTTCTCTCTCTACCCCTTCTACTGTAAATCATGTCTTCCATTTGTATTCTCTTGACTTACCCCTCCTTACCTCTTATATGACATTTTGTATAACCCTGAGGATCGCCTTCCATTTCCATGCAATTTCCCTTCTCACTCCCTTTCCCTCCCACCTCTCATCCCTGTTTACTGTAAATATTCTTCTCAAGCTCTTCGTCCCTACCCTGTCCTTGTTTACACCCCTTATATCAAAGGAGACATTTGGTATTTGTTTTTTAAAGATTGACTAGCTTCACTTAGCATAATCTGCTCTAATGCCATCCATTTCCCTCCAAATTCTATAATTTTGTCATTTTTTAATGCAGAGTAATACTCCATAGTGTATAAATGCCACATTTTTTTTATCCATTCATCTATTGAAGGGCATCTAGGCTGGTTCCACAGTCTTGCTATCGTGAATTGAGCTGCTATGAACATCGATGTAGCAGTGTCCCTGCAGCATGCTCTTGTTAGGGCTTTAGGGAATAGACCGAGAAGGGGAATAGCTGGGTCAAATGGTGGTTCCGTTCCCAGCTTTCCGAGAAATCTCCATACTGCTTTCCAAATTGGCTGCACCAATTTGCAGTCCCACCAGCAATGAACAAGAGTGCCCTTTTCCCCGCATCCTCTCCAGCACTTATTGTTGTTTGACTTCCTAATGGCTGCCAGTCTTACTGGAGTGAGATGGTATCTTAGGGTAGTTTTGATTTGCATTTCTCTGACTGCTAGCGATGGTGAGCATTTTTTCATGTACTTGTTGATTGATTGTATGTCCTCCTCTGAGAAGTGTCTGTTCAGGTCCTTGGCCCATTTATTGATTGGGTTATTTGTTATCTTATTGTCTAATTTTTTGAGTTCTTTGTATATTCTGGTTATTAGGGCTCTATCTGAAGTGTGTGGAGTAAAGATTTGTTCCCAGGATGTAGGCTCCCTATTTATCTCTCTTATTTTTTCTTTTGCTGAGAAAAAACTTTTTAGTTTGAGTAAGTCCCATTTGTTGATTCTATTTGTTAACTCTAGCGCTATGGGTGTCCTATTGAGGAATTTGGAGCCCGATCCCACAGCGTGTAGATCATAACCAACTTTTTCTTCTATCAGATGCCGTGTCTCTGATTTAATATCAAGCTCCTTGATCCATTTTGAGTTAACTTTTGTGCACGGCGAGAGATAGGGATTCAGATTCATTTTGGTGCAAATGGATTTCCAGTTTTCCCAGCACCATTTGTTGAAGATGCTATCCTTCCTCCATTGCATGCTTTTAGCCCCTTTATCAAAAATAAGATAGTTGTAGTTTTGTGGATTGGTTACTGTGTCCTCTATTCTGTACCATTGGTCCACCCGCCTGTTTTGGTACCAGTACCATGCTGTTTTTGTTACTATTGCTCTGTAGTAAAGTTTGAAGTCTGGTATTGCTATACCGCCTGATTCACACTTCCTGCTTAGTATTGTTTTTGCTATTCTGGGTCTTTTATTATTCCATATGAATTTCATGATTCTTTTATCGATTTCTACAAGATATGCTGTTGGGATTTTGATTGGCATTGCATTGAACTTATAGAGAACTTTTGGTAATATCGCCATTTTGATGATGTTAGTTCTGCCTATCCATGAGCAGGGTATGTTTTTCCATCTTCTAAGGTCTTCTTCTATGTCTTTTTTTAGGGTTCTGTAATTTTCATTGTATAAATCTTTCACCTCTTTTGTTAGGTTGATTCCCAAGTATTTTATTTTTTGGGGGGATATTGTGAATGGAGTAGTTGTCCTCATTTCCGTTTCAGAGGATTTGTCGCTCATATACAGGAATGCCTTTGATTTATGCGTGTTGATCTTATATCCTGCCACTTTGCTGAATTCATTTATTAGCTCTAATAGCTTCTTTGTAGACCCTTTTGGGTCTGCTAGGTATAGAATCATATCATCTGCAAATAGTGATAATTTAAGTTCTTCTTTTCCTATTTTTATGCCTTTAATTTCTTTTGACTGTCTAATTGCTATGGCCAGTGTTTCGAGGACTATGTTGAACAGAAGTGGTGAGAGAGGGCATCCCTGTCTTGTACCAGATCTTAGAGGGAATGCCTTCAATTTTTCTCCATTCAGAATGATGCTGGCCTGTGGCTTATCATAGATTGCTTTTACAATGTTGAGGTATGATCCTGTTATCCCTAATTTTTCTAGCGTTTTGAACATAAAGGGATGCTGTACTTTGTCGAATGCTTTTTCTGCATCTATTGAGATGATCATATGGTTCTTATTTTTAAGTCTATTGATGTGGTGGATAACATTTATTGATTTCCGTATATTGAACCAGCCTTGCATCCCAGGGATGAATCCTACTTGATCATGATGTATAATTTTTTTGATATGTATTTGAATCCGATTCGCCAGAATTTTATTGAGGATTTTTGCATCTAGGTTCATTAGAGATATTGGTCTGTAGTTTTCTTTCTTTGATGTGTCTTTGTCTGGTTTCGGAATCAGGGTGATGTTGGCCTCGTAGAATGAATTTGGAAGTTCTCCCTCTTTTTCTATTTCCTGAAATAGCTTGAAAAGTATTGGTGTTAGTTCCTCTTTAAAGGTTTTGTAAAACTCTGCTGTATACCCATCCGGTCCTGGGCTTTTCTTAGTTGGTAGTCTTTTGATGGTTTCTTCTATTTCCTCTATTGTTATTGGTCTGTTTAGGTTGTCTATATCCTCCTGGCTCAATCTGGGCAGATCATAAGACTCAAGGAATTTATCTATGCCTTCACTATCTTCTATTTTATTGGAGTATAAGGATTCAAAGTAATTTCTGATTATCTTCTGTATTTCTGAAGTGTCTGTTGTGATATTGCCTTTTTCATCCCGTATGCTAGTAATTTGGGTTCTCTCTCTTCTTCTCTTCGTTAGCATGGCTAAGGGTCTGTCAATTTTATTTATTTTTTCAAAGAACCAGCTTTTAGTTTTGTCAATTTTTTCAATTGTTTCTTTTGTTTCAATTTCATTAATTTCAGCTCTGATTTTAATTATTTCTTGCCTTCTACTTCTTTTGCTGTTGTTTTGCTCTTCTTTTTCTAGGATTTTGAGATGAAGTATGAGATCATTTATTTGTTGGTTTTTTCTTTTTTTGAGGAATGAACTCCAAGCAATGAATTTTCCTCTTAGAACTGCTTTCAATGTGTCCCATAGATTCCGATATGTTGTGTCTGTGTTTTCATTTAACTCTAGGAATTTTTTAATTTCCTCCTTGATGTCTTCTAAAACCCATTGATCACTCAGCAACCTATTGTTCATTCTCCAGGTGATGCTTGCTTTTTCCTTTCTTCTTTTATCATTGATTTTCAGTTTCATTCCATTATGATCAGATAAGATGCATGGTATTATCTCTACCCCTTTGTATTGTCTAAGAGTTGCCCTGTGACATAGTATATGGTCTATTTTTGAGAAGGTTCCATGTGCTGCTGAGAAAAAAGTGTAGCTACTTGATGTTGGGTGGTATAGTCTATATATGTCAATTAAGTCTAGGTTGTTAATTGTGTTATTGAGTTCTATAGTTTCCTTATTTAACTTTTGTTTGGAAGATCTGTCCAGTGGTGAGAGAGGTGTGTTGAAGTCTCCCATGATTATTGTATGTTGGTCTATTAGACTCTTGAACTTGAGAAGAGTTTGCTTGATGAACACAGCTGCACCATTATTTGGGGCATATATATGTATGATTGTTATGTCTTGTTGGTGTATGGTTCCCTTGAGCAGTATGAAGTGTCCTTCTATATCCCTTTTGATTAGCTTTGGCTTGAAATCTATTTTATTAGATATGAGTATGGACACTCCTGCTTGTTTCCGCGGTCCATATGAGTGATATGATTTTTCCCAACCTTTCACCTTCAGTCTATGTATATCTTTTCCTATCAAATGCGTCTCCTGTAGACAGCATATTGTTGGGTCTTGTTTTTTGATCCATTCTACTAGCCTGTGTCTCTTAATTGGTGAGTTTAAGCCATTAACATTTAGGGTTATTATTGAGATATGGTTTGTTCTTCTATCCATATTTATTTATTGATGTTACTAAACCTGATTTGTTATCCTCTTTGACTACTTTCCCCCCTTTACTGTCCTACCTCCCATTGTTGGTTTTCAATGTTGTTTTCCATTTCCTCTTCCTGTAATGTTTTGCCAAGGATTTTTTGAAGAGATGGTTTTCTAGCTGCGAATTCTTTTAACTTTTGTTTATTGTGGAAGGTTTTAATTTCATCTTCTAACCTGAAGCTTACTTTCGCCGGATACACGATTCTTGGTTGGAGCCCATTGTCTTTCAGTGTTTGAAATATGTTATTCCAGGATCTTCTAGCTTTCAGAGTCTGTGTTGAGAGATCAGCTGTTATCCTGATTGGTTTACCCCTAAATGTAATCTGCTTTCTTTCTCTTGCAGCTTTTAAAATTCTCTCCTTATTCTGTATGTTGGACATCTTCATTATAATGTGTCTAGGTGTGGATCTCTTATGATTTTGCACATTCGGCGTCCTGTAGGCTTCTAGGATTTGGGATTCTGTCTCAATCTTCAATTCTGGGAAGTTTTCTCGTATTATTTCACTGAATAGACTGTTTATTCCTTTGGAATGGAGCTCTGTGCCTTCCTGTATCCCAATGACTCTTAAATTTGGTCTTTTGATATTGTCCCATAATTCTTGGATGTTCTGCTCATGGTTTCTTAGCAGACTTGCTGAGCTGTCTATGTTCTTTTCCAGTTGAAATACTTTGTCTTCATTGTCTGATGTTCTCTCTTCTAAGTGATCTACTCTGCTGGTAGTATTCTCAATTGAGTTTTTAAGTTGGTTTATTGTTTCCTGCATTTCTAGAATTTCAATTTGTTTGTTTTTTATTACCTCTATCTCCCTGTGAAATTGATCTTTTACTTCCTGGATTTGTTTGTCAATGTGATCTTTCATTGTCTGATTTTGCTGTCTCATGTCTTCCTTGAGACTCCAGATCATCTGAAGCATATATATCCTGAACTCTTTATCTGATATTCCATCTGTTGCAGCTATTACCTCTTCTAAAGTTGAGTTGATCTGCATTGCTTGTGGTCCTTTCTTTCCTTGTCTTTTCATACTGCTCGCGTTTCTTTCTGCTTGGTGCAACTGTTGTGTTTTGAAATTTACCCCCTATTTATTTATGTTGCTCTTGTATACTTGAAAAGTCTCCCTTGCAGGTGCGGGCGGCGGCTGTGCCCCTACTCCTATTGGGGTGACGTGTCTACCACGCTGGCGGCTCTCTGGGCCTGTTCCGGGAGTGGAAGGCGGTTCTGCTCTGTCCCTATTCCAATTGGGGTGTCGTGACTACAATGCTGGCAGGACGCTGGGCCTGTTCCGGGCGTGGGCGGTGGGCTTGGCTGGCGGGATTCCACCTAATGGCAGTCCCTAACCTCCCTGCTTGGTAATTAATGGATTCTCCGAGGCGCCACGCCTTCTGTAGCTGCGGGGCAGGCCGCGCGAGTCAGTTGGCCTGGATCTCCGGGGTCCTGCTGCTGGCTGTTTTGATGTTGCAAGCTGTTGGAGAGTGGTGGTGTATTCTTCAGCTTTCCCGGATGGTGGCCGCTGACTGCCTGGATGGAGTGTCCGCTGTTTTGATGTCGCACTCTGAAGGAGAGTGGCGGTGTATCCTTCAGCTTTCCCGGATGGTGGCCGCTGACTGCCTCGGTGGAGTGTCCGCTGTGGGGGATGGGACTGTACCGCTTCCTTCCCCTTCTGAGATCCCGTGCTCGGCCCAAGGGTCCGTGTGGGCTTGGCTGGTGGGATTCCACCTAATGGCCTTCCCTAACCTCCCTGCTTGCCAATTAATGGCTTCACTGAGGCGCCATGCCTTCTGTAGCCGCAGGGCAGGCCACGCGAATCAGTTGGCATGGGTCTCCGGGGCCCTGCTGCAGGCTGCTGGGATCCCTGGCACTCTGTCACTTTGATTTTTTCTGCTTGCCCCTCCCCCAGCGCTGGCTAGCCAGGTTTCCTTTTGGCTGCTACTGGGAGGAGGGGTTGGAGGTCAGGTGTCTCTGGTTTCCCCCTAGCCTGTATGGAGGCTCAGCTTGATACTCCCTCTCCCGGCAAGCCTAGGAGAGATTTTATGCGAATTCCCGCTGTCTGGGGGGTGAGCTGAATGACACCGACCTGTTTTGATGTCGCACTCTGAAGGAGAGTGGCGGTGTATCCTTCAGCTTTCCCGGATGGTGGCCGCTGACTGCCTCGGCGGAGTGTCCGCTGTGGGGGATGGGACTGTACCGCTTCCTTCCCCTTCTGAGAACCCGTGCTCGGCCCAAGGGTCCGTGTGGGCTTGGCTGGTGGGATTCCACCTAATGGCCTTCCCTAACCTCCCTGCTTGCCAATTAATGGCTTCACTGAGGCGCCACGCCTTCTGTAGCCGCAGGGCAGGCCACGCGAATCAGTTGGCCTGGGTCTCTGGGGCCCTGCTGCAGGCTGCTGGGATCCCTGGCACTCTATCACTTTGATTTTTTCTGCTTGCCCCTCCCCCAGCGCTGGCTAGCCAGGTTTCCTTTTGGCTGCTACTGGGCAAACTTTCGCAATTCAAATTGCTGTGTGATTTCTGTTTGGCCACCCTGATTGATATAGAATTGGCATGGAGATGGAAAATATACTAAGGATAAAGACTTGTGAAGATGTGATTCTGGGATTGTTTTGTTTGGTATAAGCACAGAGCTGAGCTCTTTATAATAGAAAATGGGATGCCAGGAGTCCATGGCATGTAGGGACATCTTCATTAATCAAGATTATCACCAGTGGTAGATAGTGATGACATGTGCACTGTAGCAAGTGCCTTGGGAGCCCATTTGACAATTAATGACAACTGCAAGGATAGGACACAGGGTGGATATTTTTGAGAGTCCTTGAATATATGTATAAAAGAGAAATCTTGGGTCTGTTAACAGTCAGCTCAAATCAGTGTAAGAACCAAACAACTTCCATGCTAGCCCTAAAAATTCTCTAGTTTCTTATTGCTTCAGAGCTAAATCAGACATGAAATTTAGTTATTCACATTGCTGAATTATAACAAAAGTTGATACTTTTTATGTTTCTCATCTAAATATTAGAATATTTATTGGGAAATAATAATATTCTGAATCTTGGAATGTGGATATGTGGTGGGGATCAGGAAAAAAAAAACTTGTTAATTTTGGCCACCCAAGTCATTCTGAGCTTCACTTACCAATGAAAATAACCTGCTTTCCAATCTCCTAAGAAACTCACCTTCCTCTGCATGAAAAACTTGTGATAAGGCAGCTGTGGTGGTGCCCACCTATAAAAACAGCTACTTTGGAGGCTGAGGCAGGGGAATGGCAAGGTCCAATCTTGCCTCAGCAACTTTGTGAGGCCCTATCCTCAAAATCAAAAATAAATAAGTAAATAAATAGTCAAGGATGTAGTACAGTGGTAAAGCACCCCTGAGTGCAGTCCCCAGTACCAGGGTAAATAAAATCTGTGATAACCTCACTGGGGAAAAATGAGTTTTCTTCCTCAAGACATTCCAGAAGCACCTTTTATTGCTAGGATTAAATATCACTGGATTATGGGAGACAAGCATACACCACATTCCAGGAGGAGATATGTATATACTAAAAGATTTGCAAGACTTTTCTAATGGACACCAGCAGCATTAGAAAAGGTATGGGAACATATTCCAAGGATTTCAGATCAAAGAGGATAGATTACAACACTAGATTGGGCTGAATTCATTAATGGGATGCATTTGCCAGGGACAGTGGGTTTGATGTGTTAGCTTGTGCAGCTGTGGGCTCTATCAACTTCACAGAAACTTGGATTCAGTGGTGATCTATAGTTAATGATAATGAGTTTCCACAGCATTGCTGATATGATGTGAAAAAGAGATTCCAGATTTTGGAGAGAATCTAGTGTCCTGGATTGATCTCATGCAACTTGTACACCTACTGGCTTTAGATTGTTCCATGAGTTTATAAATCATGCCCTTCACCTAAACATTAAAAAAATATGTTAGTGGGAGAAGACCTATATCCTTTAATTGTTTTTTATTTTTTTAATTTATTTTTATTTCTTACATATATAACAATAGTGTAATGCTTTTGTGGCTGCTCTTTTATAAGTGAGGCATTACTGTGGATGTGGGCTCCTCAATCTTAGTGATGATGAGGGGAACCTTCAGGGATAGAGAGCAAGTAGCAGAATGTAACACGACAGACAAGGTAGCATATCTACCCTAGGAATAGCACAAATATACCAGTCATAAGCATTTCCTGGCTTGCAAAGATGTTTGGCTATAATTGATAACAGTGTTTCTAGAAACAAAACTATAGGACCATCTTATTAGAGTATTGCTAGATCCATAAAACAGAAAAACTCTTGCTTTGGTAGGTCAGGGCTACTAGAGTTGCCCAAATGGATAATCGATTTGTACAAAATGGGTACAGATCATGCTCCAAATTTGTGCTCCATAAGAATGTCCACTAATAGCATTGTCTTTATTTCAGAAGAGGCTTTATCAACCAGGGGAATACAATAATTTCCCTGAATAAAGCGGCAATGGTGGTGGGAATGGAAGCATTGTGCATGGATCATAAACATGGACTTACTTCCCCAAGGTTGGCCTACTACAAATTAGGCTAAGTATCTGATGTGGCAAAAACAGTGGCCAACATCAATCCATAGAATTGCACCATCCCCTAGAGACACCAGTCAGCCAGCTCTTGGCATGTTGATGATTATAGCAGACCTCTTCTATCATAGAAGAAACAAAGACGGGTCCTCAGTGGAATGCCTTCTCTTTCTATAATGATGTTGTGCAGACTATTTTCCACTGACTCAAAAAAATACTTTCCCTACAGTCATGACATTCTGCATAACATTGCAGCTCATGAAATAATTTGTGTGCAAAGGAAGGGTAAATTCATTAATCACACACCCCATCACTTGAAAGTGTCTCTCTTAATTAAAAGATGAAATGCTTGTCAAATTATCAAATTTAATGGAGACTCAGTGTGGTGCCCATTGGGAGAAACATCCTGAAAGAATATGAATTACTAAATCCAGTGCATACTTTGTATGAGGAACCATTATATGATGCTGTTTTCCCCACAGCCAAAATCAATACATTCAGGAATTAAAGTATGGAAGGAGAGGATCAAATCTCACTATTAATCCTAATAATCTACTAACAGAATCTTTGCTTCTTGTCCTGGCAACTTTGAACTCCGATGGTTCAGAGGTCTTAGTTCCTAAGGGGAAAGGCTTATCTCAAAAAATACAAAATGATTCCACTAAATAGGTAGAAGGAAACTGATGTCACTCAACCAACAGGTTAAAAATATTTTTTTAAAAGGATTACACTAGTGGTTGGAAATATTAGTCTTGATTTGATCATGATTAATAAGGGGAAATTGGTTTGCTACTGGGCTGTGTCAAACCCAGTGAATTCTTTGATATGTATCAGTTTTCTATGCTCAATAGTGAATGATAGTGCAAAAAATATAAAAGCCAAAAAAAGATGGCTTGGATATTTTAGGAATGAAATTCTGTATCAATGAGGAACTTTAGCCAACTAAGGTTCTGACTCAGGGTGAAAGAATTGGAAGCTAGTTGGTGGAAGGAGGAAGCAATAGATATCAATCATGGTTTGTGGCCAATTACAGGAATAAAGACTGTAGTAGCCTTGAGTAGTTTATCTTTGATTTGTTATTGAATGTATTTATTTGAATATGATGAAACATTTTTTCTCTTCTCATTTTGTTTTATATAAAAGCTGCTGGATATTAATTTTGAAACTTCATCTTTAGATAAAGAATATTCAGTGAGACTAAAACTGAAGTTGAGTAATAGTGATTACCTGTTATGATCTGATGGATCAAAGAGAATACAATTTTTAATTTTTACTGAGTTGGGTTTGAAAGGTAGAGACACATCTACAATTTGCTGTGAAAGAACAGGTTCAAATACTAATTTTTAGCAGTATGGTTCTTCATAAGAATGTCATATCAAATTGGCAAACAAAGAATACCTTCCAAACTACATTTCCAAATTTTTATTAATTTATAAAGTTTAATGTTGCTGCTCACAATGATCCAGTTACATATTTTGTCAGTTGTCTCTGATTTATATGTGTGAGTTAATTTTATGTCATATTGGAAGGGAAGGTAGGAGTTGAACCCTGTGCAGGACACTATCCTAAACTATGTGATTAAGCATGTCAAATATCTCTATAAAAATATATACCAGAAGATGTATGTATCAGTTTATAGGAAATCTCCATAATAGATTTTGTTATACAATTATACAAGAAGCTCATTGTTCCAACCCTCAGTATCCCTCTAGGTTTAGAGCTATATTTGATCATGGATCTACTTGTGGAAATTCTTTCACTTGTCATTACCAACAGAATGTTGATCTGATCCTGAGTTTGTGTTGCCAGGAAACTTTCTTTAAAGAATCTGCAGACTTTCTTGAGCTTACAAACTCAAATTGTATAACCATATTTTTGGCTTTGTAATACATATTAGTATATTTGGTAGAATTTGGAGAGAGACTTCCTGGTAACAAGGTTTGGAAAAAGGTGGATAGTCCCTATTCTCCATCTACCTCAAATGAACAAATATAATCATCTTTTCCATAAGTACTTGAAAATTGTGAATGATCATATTGGCCAAATTCAGTTCATGTCACATTGAGTCCAGGACACGAATGGAGACCCCTGTTAGCTATACGTTAATCTCAGTTGCTAATTAGAAAATTTTTAAGCTCCTCCAGAGGTGAGAACCAGTATGTTAATGGGCACAGAGATAAGTATATGAGCCTTTTTTCCTCTGAGAAAAATAATTAACAATCTTTAATTGTTGACCTAAGAACAATTGACATAGGGTGATATTCAAGTTAGTAAAATATTTAAATAGATGTGGAATATAATTTACTGCTAAATGATGCTGTATTGTTTGCTGCTTTTCTTAACTTTGGCTTCTGACTCTTAATCAAATTTTATACCTAGAATCTTTTCAGCTTTGGAAAATTTATAAAACCAATTAACAAACCTTAGAACCCCTGCCTGTATCTGCTTCCTGCTAAATAGGTATAGCAGTTTCAAAGTCCATACTGGTATGTATTCTGCTGGTGCTGTGAATTTCTGATTGTTTCCTCAAGACAAAACTTTGTGATTAAGCTGCAGAGTCTGGTTGAATCATAGCTCTGGCTCGCCAAAATAGGTTGATGCCCTACTTTGTATTCTGTTGGTACAAAGAATACTTGAGACTGGATAATTTATAAAGAAAAGAGGTTTATTTAGCTTACAGTTCTGGAGGCTGGGGATTTCAAGATTGAGTGACCACATCTGGCAAAGGCCTCATGCTGCACCATAAGATGGTGGAAAAAGCAGAAAGGCAAGTGGGCATACACAAAAGAGAAGCATATGTGCAATAGAAAGAGAGAGACAGAGACAGAAAGAGAGGGATGGTGCCTGGCTTGCTTTTTAACAACCAACTCTAGCAGTAAAGAATCCACCCCCGGGGGAGTGATAACCCACTCTTATAAGAAAAGCATTAGTTCCTTTTAATAACTTCATCACCTCTTAAAGGCCCTAACGCCTCTCACCTCTGCCTCAATGAGGACTTAAGCCTCAACATGTGTTTTGGTGGGGATGAACTACATTCAAGCTATAGCAGCTGATTAGGTGCCTCGTGACCCTAGAGAAAGTTACTTAACCTCTCAACCTTTCGATTTCATCATCAGTAAAATGGGGATAATAACAGAAGTTACTTCATAGAGCTGTTGGGCATAATTAATGAAATACCTTAAGTATAAATTAAAGAGATTAACTGTTCAGCAACATTCTTTATGCTATCTTATTAGTTTCTAGCAGATGTGTTAACACTGGTCACTCGTTATATCCCACCTCCATTATTCCCAGTGCAGTTCTAAACTCTGGCGGTAAACTGAAGAAAAAGGAAAATCTTTGTGAAGTTCCATAAAACTGTGAAAGTAATAGGATGTATTACACGTATTTGCTCTACCCAACTCGTCCCGCCCCTTCCTCCTTGCAGAGCACCCGGTGGCACAATTAGGATGGGTCAGACCCAAATATTGCTATTCTTCAGTCAACCTATGCCCAAGCCAACCAGCAACTGGCTCTGGTCAGGTAGGTTGGTCTAGGGATGGTCCAATGAACAGGAAGCTCATTGAGTGTGGGAAGCAATGCTTCCCCTCCCACCTCTAAATTAGAAATAGGAGCGGTGATTCCACTGATGGAGACCTCCGTCTTGCAATTGAGAAGGAAGCCAGCTTTCGCGCTCAGCTGGCAGAAGAAGGAAAAGCAGCAAGAAGTACAGAAAAGTGGAGTCACGTCCTGATCTTACCTGAAACTCACTCCCTTCGCGTTTTGCATTTTCTAACAGTGTGCTGGGATCAAATTCCTCTAAGGGTCCCAGTGCTACTCCAGCCCCCACTGACACCACTCAGTGAAGACTGTTCCTTATGTGAAGATCAAATGGATTTTCTTCCTTTTTTAAAAACTGCACATATTGTTAAAATCATGCTGGATTTCAGATTCATATTCATCAGATTCATAGTTTTCTTCTACAGCATTTTCCTCCCCTGTAGTTTCTGATTGCTTTGCTTTTTTCTAAGAAGATGAAGTATATACAAAATGAACAAGAAATGTTATGTATATACCTTTCTCATCCTATCCCTACTAACATTTCTTGTTCATTTTCTAGTTTCCTAAAATCCTTTTCTTCTTCTTAAAGATATTTTAGTTAGAGCTAACTGACTTGCTGGTCAACTTTGCCAAATATTTAAAATATTGAATAACCAATTCAGGGAACTTTGTTCCTTTTATGAAAACTTAATGTTTGTTCTTTTCTTGCCTGCATGCTGCCCTTGACTGCACTCTGATCATTTTATGAAGGAATGAATAAGTGGGCTTTACTATTAACACTGTTTAGTGGCTTTCTTTTTGTGTGAACCTTTGTCCTACTCTTGCCCTTGCTATGGCAAAGTTGCCCTGACAGAGTACCTCAGACCAAGGCAGTAGAGGAGAAGAACCCAAGTCAGGAAAACACCCCCAGTGGATTGCGTTTAGGGGAAATCTTAGCCAGTCATGAATAGGCTTCGTAACGGAGCACAATAAAATCTTCATAAAACATCCCAATTTTTCAGCAAATTCACACTTTGATGACTCTTTTTTCCTATTGCTGTTTTCATTTTGGACTGATCTCAGCCCACCTTCTTGGGTTCCCTCCTCCCCAGCTTGTGAGTTATATCATTTATTTCTTTTAGTGTTCAGATTCATTTTTGTGGAGTTCAACAATTCTAATTATCCTCTTAAAAAGGGGTTCCAGAGAAGTAATATTTTAAGATGCTGTGTTCCTGAAAAGGACTTTATTTTGCCCTCATGAACAATTTTAAAAACTGGGGAGGCTTAGAATTACACATTCTTAATCGTCTTTACCTCCAGAGTTGGAAGCCCACAATTACTACCTTTTAGTTTATGTCGGTTCTTCTCAAAATGATACCAATCTGACTCACATGTCTTCTATCTGTTATTCAACAGATATCTCTGTTTTGGCCCCATTCGTGCTCAGGGGTGGCTGTTATGGGTTAACAGAAAAGAAAGGAGACCTACACACATGTCAACTGACATTTTGAAACATTAGCTTCTCCCGACTTTCCTTAATTAAGTCAGATCCTTTGGTTTACATAGTGCAAATAGTATATAAATGTCTACATTAAACAATAGATTATGTGACACTGAGAGAAAATTAGGAGGCTTTGGATCAATCCAGTTGGATCAATTTTAAATTAGATCATCTTGAGAGAAAAACTGAAGTAGAAAGAAACTGAGAAATGGAAGAAGAGTCAAGTTTTCATCAGGAAAGGCACTGAGGAGAAACGAGTTGAAGTCAAGCCAAGCCATGCAGTAATCTTGTGGTGTTCCTTTTTTGATCAATATTTATGTAAGTCCTGGCTGAATGATAATTGCATCGGCCCACGAGGAAAAGATAAATAGAAATTGGGAGGAAGTGGATTTTTACTATAAGTTATTTCTTATTTCATAAATTGCTCCATCCAGATAATTTGCTTGATCTGAGCTTCTACCAGATAGAATGCAAATAAGTTGTTAACAGAAAAGAACAAGGAAACAAAAGTCCTGAGTTTACAAAAAAGCACCTGTTCTGTCTGCAATAATTTGTGAATGAACTCTCCTTCTCAGTCACTCCAGACCTAGTGTCTCTGCAGTTTTTTAAAAAATTCTCTACTTTAAAATAAAAAGAGGGCATGGTATTCCCTGATGTAACATTATATCCTGAGTTCTAGAAATACTTCCCTTCTGTTTTCCAGTAAAAGCCCATTTACATTGATTAATTAAAAGGGAGACATTTTCTTTTGGCAATGGAAATACTGGATTGCCCCTTATTTAGTGCCTTATTAATAAGAAATACTGGGCATGAGATGCACATTAACAGAACAACATTTCAGCACTGGAGCAAGGCTTCTGCCCTCATGTCTTGAGTTGCCAACCTTCTAGGTGTCTGTATCCTCTTCTGTGATGCAGGGAGACTTCTGAGATTCTGGTTGGTGGGGGCAGTAGCAATGAAAAGACTTTTTGTTATAGTTAATTTATTAAAATACTGATAAAATGATTTGAAATAAAGAAAATAAAACAGACTCTATTTCTGGCTGTGGTAGGAAAAAACCTCAACCAGAAAGTTTCATGAAAAACAAAATAAAGCAAGATGATGTGTTGGTCAGCTTTCTGTCACTAGGAAAATGCCTGAGAAAAATCAACTTATGGAAATGGAAAGGTTTATTTTTGCCCACACATTTGTAGGATTTAGTCCATGATTTTATTTTACTCTGTCACTTCTGGGCCAGTGGCAAGGCAGCACATTATGGCATCAGGACATGTAGAATAAAACTGCTCACCTCATGACCGGATGGAGAGAGAGAGAGAGAGAGAGAGAGAGAGAGAGAGAGAGAGAGAGAGAGAGAGAGAGAGAGAGAGAGAGAGAGAGAGAGAGAGAGAGAAGAGAGAGAGAGAGAGAGCAAGAGAGAGAAGAAGGGGCTGGGGTCCTACTATTTCCTTCAAGAACACCCACCCAAAGACCTGAAGACCACTTACTGGGCCCTACTGCTTACAGTTTCCACCACCTCTCAATACCATCATGCTGGGGGTGAAGTTTTGACATGAGTCTTTGGGAGACATTTAAGTTTCAAAGTAAAGGAGAAAAAAAATGAAACATGAAAAAGATTTTTTACTATATAAGAAGAACAAACTCAACAACCAACCCGTAGTTCCCCAAGTAGGAAGAGGGCTGAAGACTCTTCTCAAAGAAATCAAAGAATTTGCAATTATCTTTCATAAAGAACAAAGCAGGCCAAAGAAACCACCATATAGGGGCCATAGCCATAATAACTGTACTAGAATCTAGTTGGAAACAGTAAAACATAGTGTGGACACAAATAAAAAGAGAGTATTTATGAACTCAGATGCCAATAATAGCAGCTTGTTGTTGGAGTTGGCTCTTCTTCTGAACTCTGGGGCACCTCAATTGTTAATGGCATAAGAAACACATTTTTTGTTTTGTTTTGTTTTGTTTTTGCTTGTTCTGATCAGAGTCATGTGCAAAGCACAGACATAAATATTCATCACATACATAGCTGTGCCTCCAAAGTGTCAATTTTATCTGCTTTCTTCCCAATATTTCTGTGAAAAGAGCAACATAATTATATTAGATAATTTTTCTCATCATGTTAAGAAGAAACATTGATTTAATACTTGATACTATTAAATATCATCCATGTTACCACAGTTTTACCTTTAAAACTAATTAAATAGTTCAAATATTCTATGTAAACAATCTATATGAACCATAGTTTACTTACACAAGAAATAATTATTTTGTTGTCAAAATTATTTTTAGGAAGAACTTACAACAATTATTTTAACAATATATTCTTTCAAGCTCTATTGAGGAATACTTGACAAAGAAAAATACGTTTTTTGCTGTACACTGTGATGTTTTGATAGATGTATATAATATAAAATGATTATCACAATCAAGCCAATTCATATATCCATAAATTCAGATAGCTTTAATTTTTTTTATGTTGAGACATTTAAGGTCTACTCCCTTAACACACTTCAAATATCTGATATATCATTATTAACTGTAGTCTCCTTGCTATACATTATCTGAAATTTATTTCTCCTCCATAACTGCAACATGTACCCATTGACCAACATCTCCTCACCACTCCCACTTCCAACCCTTAGAAACAACTGCAACATGATGATTCTTTCAAATGACATGTTAAAAAACAGTGCATTCAACTGTATATAAATCATGATCTCAAATAGATGAAAAAAATCAAAATGGATGGAAAACAGTGGGCTTTAAATTTTTAAAAATGTTTCAAATTTCCTCTGGTGAGGAAAATACTTTTCTAGTTTGAAAAAAAGATCAATCTATCATTCTTGGACTCTAACATAAATAAAACTCGTTTCATTTTCTCATATTTCCATAAGAATATTTAGGTTTTATTCATTAACTCCACTTTATCATGTGTTCTTAGGTCTTAAAAAGCAGACAACTCAGTAGATAAAGATCACTAATACTAAGTGGCAGTTTTGAGTTCATAATTGTTAGTCAGTTTTATTCCATCCCAAGGACACAGAATGCATCCTGAATTCTGACATATATTCCAAACAAGAGGGAAAGCATAAATGCGTGAGGGTCCACATAAATCTTGTCAGCACTCTCATCCTTATACATGGTGAAGAGTTTTATAAGCGCAAGCACAAATACTTCCATTGTTAGAACTGACACTATGTAGAACCACTGTGAGAAATAACTTGAAGTTTCACTTTGATCCTCCACATGAAATATAATAAATTTAACAGCACAAAGATGACATTTAGTACTTATACTGTGAAAAAAAATTATCTGATGGGGTCATGGAACTGCTGAAAGGAGAAATCAGATTTTTTATTTTGATTCTTTTTATAAAAACAGAGTAAGTAAAAATAAATCTTCAAGAAATTTAGGGGCAAGTCTTTTGTGAGTATTGTTGTGTTTTATAATCAACCAAAAAAATGCCATCTCCACATGTTTGTGGGAAACTTGGCATGATCAAAAGATACCTCAGTGATACTCTATGTCCTAGGCCCATAGATAGAATTGTGTGATTTGGGCCAGAAAGTCATGGTAGCAAGGAATAATATGATCATGGTAATCTGGAATTTCACTGCCTCATTCCCACCTAGATGAATACAGATCATCTTATTTCTATTAATGTCTCTCAATTTGAGAAATCAGTGATGGGTGCCACCATCATGTCACTTGTTTTTATAAATAACAATCCTAGAACATTTTAAATCAAGATTGTGGCTTTTTGGTTGATGACATGAAGTAGAATTGAAAGCTCCAAACATTCTTGACTTTTCTGCCTAAACCATGATGCTAGTCTCCTACTTTAACCATTGTCAATAGAAATATATAAAATGGAAATGGCAATATGAACTTTATAGTACTGCTATTATATTTGGGAATAAGGTATCTCAAAGTTGTTAGAGGTTGTACTTTCAGAATTTAAAAAAAAAAAAAAACCAAGTCCTATGTTTCAATTCCTTGTTATCAGGGAAAGTCAAAGCCTGACTCATGACTCCTGTGAATTCCATGGGGTTCTACAATTCAATGACAGTTTTAAGTCAGGGGTTCAGTTTCTTTTGAATCTTACTAATTTCTCATGTCCAGTGTCTGTCCTCTACAATTACTCAATCATTGTGATTTGAAGAATCTGAGGTATTCTGCACATGTATATGTGGGAAAATTTACTACAAGAGTGGCAAGATGAGGGGCTTTATATATCTATATGGCTTGGTAAACTGTCCAGTTTTACGTGATCCAGCCTCCCACCATACTGTTCTGAGTCCCTCAAGCTGGAATTCTCTGGCAATACACTTAACCTTAGTTTGTTGTCTTTCCTTCCATTGAATTGAAGTCCTATTAGAAACTTAACTGAGGATTCATTAATGCCTCTAAACTAGTCTTACTTTTTCAGCCCTAAGGAAAGACTGACATGTCAATCTTCCCATGTCTCTTTTCTACTAGTCTCTGAGAGATGAAAGAAAAAAGCGTATGATTCACCTTCCCACAATTTGAATTAAGCCACCCATTTGAGAAGGCGGAAATGCTAAAAGTATATACAGGTCATAAATAGTAATTTGTTGTTATGTAACACCAATAAACTCCATGGGGGCCCATGTTGGACTCTATGACCTGTGGGAAGTACTCAGTAATGTTGTTTTTAATGATTAGTTTTCTTTATCACATTCCATAACCACCCTTCTTCTGTGGTTGGCATTTAATATTGCCATCAACTTTCTCTTTTAAAATTTTATTCAAACAAAATCACCTCCTGCTACAGGGGACTTTCTAATTTATGACAAGTTACAATCAATAACAAGTAAGTATTATAGCAAAAGTGAACTCCTCTGGAGTCCAGTCCCCATATTTCAGAGATTAGGAAACTTGAAGTTCAGGAAACTCAAACATACAAAAAGTTACTGGTGGATTGAAAAGACTGAGCTCAGCCCATTACCTTTAAGTCTGCTGACAAACTACTAATGAAACATAGAAGGGATTTTGAATGAAGATCCATGAATTGTGTGATTTATTTTTTATTAATAATATTCTCCTTCGTCAAAAGCGTGTCTCCTGTTATCTAATCTAACTTCTATTTAAAAATTAATCAGGTTATTCAGACTTAGTAAAATCCACAAAAATTTCCCATTTTGCTAGGATTGTGTTACTTTTACATATAAATTAATTATTTAGGATGGCTTTGAAATTTGGTGCATACAAGATTCTAGTCAACTTCATTTATTTATGAGAAGAAAAAAATGATGAGGAAAATACTGAGACTAAAAAAATAATTGTGTATAGCTCATGTAAGACAGTTAAATGAGAGGAGAGGGCAACGGGTTTGTGATTCAGCAGGGCACAGACTTCAAGAAGGTGTCTGTGTAAGGTATAGGTTATAGCATCTGTCTTCACTGTAAGCAAGTGTTAGCATGCTGAAAAAACTCTGCTTGAGATTTCTCCATCCTGGATGTATGTGTGCAAACATTCTCAGCCATTTCTGCACATTAGAAGCCCCTGGGGCTGACTCTGCTTCTTGTTTCTCTGGTTGTTTTCTGCCAAATGGTGTTCCCAAGCCTAGTTGCCTGACCACACAGCTCAATCAGTTTATCTTCCATTCCTTGACTATTTCAAGGAGAAGCTCATGGGAGCCAATTATTGCTACTTCTTCCTCCCTGATAGAGTTGTTAGACCTATGAGCTGTGGGCAGCCACTACAGGATTCTTGAGGAATATTTGAATTCAAAGAATAGAATTCAGCTTCCTATCCAGGGATAAAGTAAGAGGACATTACCTGCTGCCCCCAAAGGCTTGAACTTCCTATTAAAGTGTCAAAGCCTCTAGTATTAGTAGAGTGAGATATTGCATTCCAGAGTTTTGCTCCAGCAGTTTTCATCTAAATCATTCATTTGTCTTACTCATTTACTCTATGACTAATTACTTTTTAAATAATTTGAATGAGTCTTTCTTTTATCTTTGAAATTATGTTGTTACTTCTTACCTTTTTCCTTTTTGTATAATATTTAAAAAATGAACATATCACTGCTCACTAGTTTCTGTTTGAAAGATCAGATTGTGTTTATAAAATTCAACTGTCACTTGCAATCAACAAAGCCCCCACCTTTACCTAAAGATGACTTGGAGCTTACTATTTAGGAGTTCTTACATATTTAGTCCATATTTGGTCCAAGATTTATGGATATGAGGAATTGACCATATTTAAAGCATCATAGCACAGCATGAGATCCTCCTATGTACCTCAGTATCTGAGATATTGACTCACTCTATCATTTTTAGTTTGGTTAGCCTCAGTTTAAGTTGAATAATTGGTTAAGTGAGCTTTGTAAAATGTCCTTGAACTTGAATTAACTCCCAGGGGTTATAAGTGAGAACTAACTGTGATCCAGGAGAACAAAGAAGAAATAGTCCATTCGAGGACGTGAAACTTTTGCTGCTGATTTTAATGCTTTTTCAGAAAGGCCCCGCCAGTTAACCACCTAATTAAGCAAAATGACTTGTCTGATAAATTCAACTCTTAATGACAACCAGATGCCCACCAAAGTCACTTGGGACTTTATGAGTAATGGTTATTAAAAATTGTTTTTAAATATTTTATATTAGGAGTTTTTGCTCATTGAGAAAACTGAGATTACATTTTAAGATAAAAGGAGAAAATACAAAAATGATTTTTGATCATTTTAATCATAAGGGCATGTAAAAATAGCAAAGTCAAAAACTCTCCAAGCACCACATGGAATATGACTGCTTAGATGTGACATTTCAGTCTATTCATGTTGAACCCATATCTCCATGCAATAAGGTATTAAAACAACATGGTATGGCTACTCTAATGAACCTGTAACTTATCTGATGCTCAGTTTCCAAGTAGATACAATGGGGTAATAATTTCTACTTTGTAAGTAGATATTTTTAATAAAGGGAAATACTATGAGTTCTGTATTTACAATTCCATGTAAATAATGTGGGATTATAAAGAGATTTTGCATGTGGCAAGAATAACGTGGTTATATAGATTGTTTTGCATTATATTTATCCTGAATGCCTATCCATAAGCCTGTTACGATTTTGAGCAAACTTAGAAAAAAAATATCCTTGTATTCAAATGTACTGGCTATGTACAGTTTGTTCTTACTTGATATGGGAAAGAGTGGGTAAAGACTACTATTAGCTGAACAAGACGTCTTCTAACATGACAAGCTCCATGTGCATAGGCTCACTGGGTTGGGGGAATATATGCTTTTCCTTAGAAATGATTCCTCTCTTTTTTTCAAGCTAGTGCAGTACAGGCTATTGTACCCATCACTCCTTTTTTTTCTCTCTGTATTTCTCTCAAATTAGGCAGGGTCTATCAAAGGAGTCTATTTTTTTTTCTTTCCAGATTTCCAGAGTGCTGAACTTCCCTAATATGTTATTATGCCAGAAAGTAAACAGACAAATCATGTTGGTTTTTCTGGAAAAAAAAAAAAAGCTTTGGCCAACCTAGATGAAGCAAATTCCTTAGTAAAATATAATTTGTGGAAGTAAAAAGGACAGTGCTGATGCATCCTTTTCCCCAGCTCTGGGCATTCAACTCCCCTCTTCCTTAGGCTTTACTGAAAGACTGACTTCTGTGACTTTTACAGTGGGCACTGGAGCCAACCTCTATATTCAGAGACCAAGGGGGTCTAGGAGTTTCTTAACTCCCCTTTCCCAGAGCAATGAATGTGTTTTGGGGGGATAAAAGCTCCAGCTTCCTTGATTTGAGTCCTGAGCTCTTAGGCATTTTGTTTTCTGAAATCATATCCTTGCTTAGCTTCTCTCTGATCCCTATCCAGTTTCCCATGGAGTCTCAGGAAGCCATCCATCAAAAACTTACATGAGGAGATCCAAGATGGTGGGCTAGAGGGAGGCTGCATTCTGTGTCACTCTGTGACCTGGGATTCAAGTAGTGTGAATAGTGTTTCTCTGCCAGTTGTTAGAGGACCCCCACAGCTGCTCCTGTGCAGGAATTCCTGACACAGCGTCTGCGCCGGTCCCCAGGCCTCAGAACTCACATCGGACCTCTGGCCACCCACCCACACAAGACTTTCAGACGCCACTCCCAAGTGAACCCCCATCTATCAATGTGGGGCTTCCCCTGGCCACCTCTATCTTGGGACATTGCAACTACTGCCATAGTCCCCTACATGTGGTAGCTTGGACCTGTAGACACAGGATAGGGTCTGGAGAAAGCCACCAGCCACAACACTGCACACCACAGAGCTGCATCTCTGAACACACACACCCCATCACCACCTGGCCTCACCCCATCTCTGAAAGCAGCTGCCTCCATCTTGGGACACGTTTTTCCTCATCTTTAGTTGGGATAACTCCCAACTTGGGACACTGGCTGGGGTCTAGAAGCAATATCAAGGTACCTATAGTTCCAAACTCCCCTCTCTCCCTCACAGCAACTAAATTGTCACAGTGCTTGAAGCTATGCAGCTGGTCTGTAGCTCACAAAGCCTGATCCTGAACTGCCCAATACAAAATATTATTAATATTATTCTCCCCCATAAAGAAGAGGTATTGGAACCCTTCAGAGACACTATAAGCCTATAGAGTAAAAACTATAACACCTCAGATATGCAGTGCTAGAAGGGAAAACACACAAACAACATTAAAAAAAAAGGAAAGAAAGTGCCCCAAACACCTCCAGATGCTATATTATTAGACTCCATAGCCAGAACAGCAGAAGAAATGACAGAGAAGGAGTTCAGGATGTACATAATTAAAATGTTCTGTGAATTAAAGGATGATATAAAAGAGCAAATACAGGCATCAAAAGATTATTTTGACAAAGAGCTACATAAACAAATAAAGGAAGCAAAGATTACTTCAATAAGGAGATAGAGTTTCTGGTTAAAAAACAAACAGAAATTCTTGAAATGAAGGGAACAATAAATCAAATTAAAAACTCAGTTCTAGATAGGGCAGAGGCATGGGAAGGAAAGGGAGGGGGCAGGGGATTAGCAAGATGGTGGCATGTGATAACATCATTATCCAAAGTACAAGTATGAAGACACGAATTGCTGCCAACATACTTTATATACAAACAGAAGTATGAAAATTGTTCTATGTGTATAATAAGAATTGTGATGCATTCCACTGTCATGTATTTAAAAAATAAAACCAATAAAAAGTATTATTAAAAAAAAGCTCAATAGAAATCTCCACCAACAGATTAGATCACTTGGAAGACAGAACCTCAGACAATGAAGACAAAATATATAATAAAGCTGACCACTCAGTGAAGATGGTAAGAAATCATGAGCAGATCATTCAAGAATTGTGGGATAATATAAAAAGACAAAATTTAAGAATTATTGGGATAAGGGAAGACAGAGAATTATAAACCAAAGGAATTAACAATCAATTATTTCAATAAAACAATATCTGAAAAATTTCAACCATGAAGAATGAATTGGCTAATAAAATACAAGAGGCTTAGAGGACACCAAATGTACAAAATTACAACAGATTTACACCAAGTCACATTTTAATGGGAAAATGCCCAGCATACAGAATAAGAAAAGAATTTTAAAAGCCACAAGAGAAAGGAATCAGATTATATATAGGGGGAGACCAAGTAGGATCTCTACAAATTTTTCAACCCAGACCCTGAAAGCTAGGAGATCCTGGAACAACATACACAGACTGAAGATGAAAAAACATACCACTCACGTGGACTGTGGAAATAAACAGGGGTTTCCATCTTCATATCAAATAGAGTAGACTTCAAGACAAAGTTAATTAAAAGGGATAAAGAAGGATATTACATATTGCTTAAGGGAACCATTCATCAACAAGACATAACAATTATAAATATATATGCCCCAAAGAATGGGGCATCAAACAAACTCTTTTCAAGTTCAAATAGACCACAACACAATAATTTTGGGTGTCTTTAACATGCCTCTTTCACCACTGGATAGATCTTCAAAACAAAAACTAAACAAAGAAACTATGGAACTGAATAATACAATCAATAACTTAGATTTAACAGACATATATAGAATATTTCATCCATGGATGAGTGAATACACTTTATTCTCAGTAGCACATGGATGCTTCTCTAAAACAGACCATATATTATGCCACAAAGCAACTTTTAGCAAATACAAAAAAGTAGAGATACTACATTGCATTCTATCATAATGGAATGAAATTAGAAATCAATGATAAAATAAAAAATAGAAGCTACTCCAACACCTGGAGATTAAGTAATATGCTATTGAATGAATAATGGGTTGCAAAAGACATCAAAGAGGAGATTAAAAAATTCTTAGATGTAAATGAGAACACTGATATGACATATCAAAATCTCTGGGACACTATGAAGGCAGCCTTAAGAGGAAAGTTCATTGCATGCAGTTCATCCTTCAAAAAAGAAAAATTCAACAAATAAATGACCTAACATTATATCTCAAAGCCCTATAAAAAAGAAGAACAAATCAACACCAAAAGCAATAGAAGGCAGGAAATAATTAAAATCAGAGCTGAAATCAATGAAATTGAAACAAAAGAAACAATTGAAAAAATTGACAAAACAAAAATTCTCTATAAAATTCTGGTAAATTGAATGATCAAGTGGGGTTCATCCTAGGGATGTAAGGTTGGTTCAACATATGGAAATCATAAATGTAATTCATCACATCAATAGATTTAAAGGTAAGAATCATTCTAAATGGAGAAAAAATTGAAAGCATTCTCTCTAAAAACTGGAAGAAGACAGAAATGCCCTCTTTCACCACTTTTATTTAACATAGTTCTTGAAACTCTAGCCAGAGTAATTAGACAGAAAAAAATTAATTAAAGGGATATGGATAGGAAAAGACGAACTCAAACTATCACTATTTGCTGATGAAATGGTTCTATACCTAGAGGACCAAAAAAATTCCACCAGAAAACTTCCAGAACTAACAAATGATTTCGGAAAAAGTAGCATTATATAAAATCAACACTCATAAATCAAATGCATTTCTGTACATCAATGACAAACTCTCTGAAATAGAAGCCAGGAAAACTACCCCATTTACACTAGACTCTAGCCTCAAAAAAAAAAATATGTGGGAATCAACAAAAGAGGTGAAAGTCTTCTACAATGAAAACTACAGAATGGTAAAGAAAGAAATTAAAGAAGATCTTAGAAGATAGAAAGATCTCTCTTGTTCTTGGATAAGCAGAATTAATATTGTCAAAATGAACATACTATCAAAAGAATTATATAGATTTAATGCAATTCCGATCAAAATACCAATGACAATCCTCACAGAAATAGAAAAATCAATCATGAAATTCATCCTGAAAAATACGAGACCCAGAATAGACAAAGCAATCTTTAGCAAGAAGAGTGAAGCAGGTGGCATCACTATACCAGAATTTAAACTATACTACAGAGAAATAGTGACCAAAAATGGCATGGTATTGTTACCCAAATAGACTGGTAGACCAATGGTACAGAATAGAGGACACAGAGACTAACCCACATAAATACAGTTAGCTCATACTAGACAAAGGCACCAAAAACATATATTGGAGAAAAGATAGCCTCTTCAACAAATGGTGCTGGGAAAACTGGAAATCCATATGCAGCAAAATGAA